>NC_051066.1:92585284-92682784 GCF_004664715.2 Peromyscus leucopus | reverse complement strand
AGGAAGCAAGATGACAAGGCAGAATGTACTAAGCCACGTGGCTAAACATTGAGAATTTTGTGTTATTTTAAGAATTATGTGTTAATTTAAGTGTATGAGATAGTCAGTAATAAGCCTGAGCTAATGGCTGAGCAGTTATAATTAATATTAAGCCTCTGAGTGATTATTTTATAAGCAACTGCAGGATCACAGGGCTGGGCAGGACCAGAGAGAAACATTCAACTGCACCTAAGCAGATGGGCAACCCTTCTCCTAGAGTTAGAGGGCAATAAAGAAAGTAGGCACTAGCTTCTTCTGTTTCTTCACCAGAAATAGACAAATGCCTCTTTGAAAGTCAGAGTAGAAGATTATTGGCAGGGCTGGAGAGATGGCTCAGAGGTTAAGAGCACTGGCTGTTCTTCCAGAGGTCCTGAGTTCAATTCCCAGCAACCATATCATGGCTCACAACCATGTGTAATGAAATCTAGTGCCCTCTTCTGGCCTGCAGGGATACGTGCAGGCAGAATACTGTATGCATAATAAATAAATAAGTCTTTTTTTTTAAAAAAAAAAAAAAAAAGGCAAGTGCCACCATGCCCAGGCACACTGCATTTAAAAATAAAAAAAAGGTGATTGCCACAAGGATGAAGGATGAAAAGGGTAAAGTAATGGGAATAATGCACAGTGTGTCCACTAAAGAGCCAGGCACTAGGTTCCAGCTTGATCACAAACCACCTGGTTGGCTTTGGACAGCCATTCTACCTTCCCACCTCTACAAGTAAGAATCTTCCAAAAGACATGTTCCGCTGTCACATATGACATGTCCCCTTGACAGTATCACTGGATCTAGATAAGACAACAGAAGAAAAAAATATTTCTACATCGCAATGTTTGCCTAGGTTTTATGAGAGACGCTGGGTTAGTTCTTGGAGCAGCCACATCCAGAGCTATCAAACCCCGAATCCTTATCGCTAAGGCTACTGTGGTCTCAGCCACCACAGGTCTGACAGCCCTTGTTGACTTAACGGCCCTGTTTCCAAAGAATATGACGGGAAAGCCATCTCTGCTGTGATGCTCTGGGTAGCAGGTGGCTGTGGTTTCTGAACAGGCCTTCATCTTGAGCCTCCTCCTAGCTTGAGCTTCTGTTGAAGTCATATCAGTCTCTCAGATGATAAGAATCCTGAATCTTAGCACTAGTGCTGAGCTATCCCCGCTAAAACCATGCCAAAACTATCATCTCTGATCTTTCTGGTCCCAGGCTTCAAAGTTTACACACCAAAGAGGCACAACTGTACCCCCAACGTGGAAGAAAAGGCTGTTGGAAAATGTCCCCTTTTTGCTACTCTCTGACATGTAGTCAAAGGTTTCTGTAATTCCTTCCAAATGCTGATTAATATTTTTCAGGCAACCAGCCAGGAAATTTCTACAGGGAACTATTTTTCTGTGTGACAGTCCTAAGATACCAAGTTCATGAATTGGCTTTTAGAGTATCACGGGTTGACCTGAGCCTAGATCACAAGACCCCAAGGTGGACATGGTGATCTCTAAGTCCTTCACTCTTGGAAGTTCTTGATCAACTTATAAGTTCTCAGCCTATTGTTCCTAATGACTCCATTATCCTAGCCAAAAATGGGTCCCCGTAATTCTACCAGACAAACATGGACCAACCAGGGTCATTCTGAGAGTATCATCTATCAAAGGGCGTTTAAGAGGCTTCAATTAGCGTACACCACTTACCAGAAACCACAGGCATCTTTGTACCAACATGTACAATAGCCGATGGCACTGCCACTCTCATGCAAGGACACAAGAAGACTCCTAGCTAATATGCTAATGTGTAGAAGATGCCAGATGGATCCAAACGGTACTAGTGAAATTTGTGACTTTAAATGGAAAGGAGCATCTCCCAAGCCCATCCTTCTGGGACTATGCATCTTCAATCAAGTACGGTGGCAGGAACACGAGGTTGTCTCAGAATGCTTTGGAGCTGCTCTGACTACATTTCCAATAGCAACCAGTGAACTTCATCTGAGAATTCACCTACACAGAAACTCACAGCTAAGCCCGAGTCTCCTGCCTTTGGAAGAGATGTCTGGATCAGAGTCCATCAGGAGAAGACTGAGAGGTATTCTGTGGCAAAAGGGGAAGCAAGATGCATCGTGGACATACACTTTAAACGCACATGTCTCCTGTCAGGCATGTGGGTATTGGATTCATCCAATATCCTGTACAGTAACCTACACGTCTTCCATGGATCTAGGAAGAAAGAATGATGGGGTCTGCCTGGGAATTCCATCAAGTAACCCCAGTTCCGCCAGCCTCTGTTCCTGAATCTCTAAGGAGCAACTTTCTCTCTTCACCCAGAACAAGTCCTTTCAGGAGGTAATCTCCAGGTTAAACCTTCCCCTCTCCCGCTCACTGCCAGTGCTCTGAGCTCAGTGATTTATTCTCAGGCTCTCTGTCTGTAGTGAGGATAGAATGGCTCTGCTACTAGGTACTTCTTAGGGAAGCCGGTTACAGATGCACCAGCCACCAGGACAATGCAACAAGTTCTCGTGTGGGATGGAAGCGTCCTGAACCAGTAGAAAAGTGTTGTGCATCTTAAAGTCTACATTGCTAGTAAAAAAGACATGCTATCATCTTGGCACATATCCCATAGGCCAATATTCCATGTCTCTTTTATAAGAACCTCGGATATCTGATCATGAACTTCTCTTGAGAAGTCACCTCCCGGAGAAACCCACGCGGAACACTGCTGCAGAGACTGATGAAGAGTTGGAGGCGGCGATCTGTTAATGAACTCTTAGCGAGCGTTGAAGCACCAATCATTTATTGCCGAGCATCTTCTTTGGGTCTGGAATCCACCAGCACCTCAGCTGTTGTTCTGGTTTAGGGTTTCTTATGAGAGTATAGTCTGGCCGTCAGTCAGAATGGCGGTCATTGGAGGCTCCATGGCCAGAGCGTGTTTCAAGCATACTCCCACAGTTGTTGGCAGACTCTTTCCTTCTCCACATGAGATTCTCCAAAGCCTTCCAGAGTGCCCTTACGACTTGATAACTGGCTTCCCCCACGTGAGTGATCAGAGAGAAAGAGACCAAGAGAGGTCAAGAGAGAAGCCACAGAGTCTTGTACTTGATCTCAAGAGAGGCAAATCACTGCATCATTGCCATTCTGATGATCATGCAAATCAGCCCCGGTCCACTGTAGACGGGACTGCACCAGGCAGGGTTCAAAAGCCAGAAGGCAGGGACCCTGAGAGCTACTTTGAATGTCACAGCTTTGATTATAAAACAACTCATCCATTTATTCTTTTGTATTGGGTACTTTTCACTTTTCATTCACAAAATAACTGACAAGAGCCACTTAGGGATAGAAGGTCTAACTGGGCTCACATTTGGGAGCTCTCCATCCTTGTGGGGAAAGGCAGGAGTCAGAGGCAAATTGTTACATTGTATCCACAGTCAGGGGAGAGAAGGGAAGAGAGAAAGAGAGAGAGAGAGAGAGAGAGAGAGAGAGAGAGAGAGAGAGAGAGAGAGAGAGAGAGAGAGAGAAGGAGGGGAAGAAGGGGAGGGGAGAGGAGGGGAGGGGAGGGGAGGGGAAGAGACAGACAGAGAAAAGGAGAAAGAGAGGGAGATGGATACGAAGGCTGACACTCAGCCAATTTTCTACTTTCCCTTTTGTTATTCGGCCCAAGACCTCATTCATTACTCCCCTGCAATAATATAGCCCGTGTTTACGGTAGTTCTTCCCTTCTCAGCTCGACCTCCCTGGAAATGCCTTCATGTGTGTGGCTAGAGGTATCTGCCAGGTGAGCCCAAATGCAGGTAAATTGACAGGTTAACTCTGCCACCTTCAGGGTTAGGCTAAACCGTGCTAACAGGGCAACGTCAGTTGCATACAACCATTTGTCAAATTAGACAGTAGCCGTAAATAAAGGTGAGGTTTTGTTTTTTTTTTTTTTTTTTTTTTCCATCTATGGCCATTTTGCCTATCTGCCATTCTGTGCATAATTCTTCTTCATGGTAGCAAATTCCCCAGCTGTTTATTCTCCGATTCCTGGTCAACCAGGTGAATTCCCCAATACTAGGTTTTTCTGTTAGGACTTTCCTGGCTGGGACACCCATGACTGTCTCCCATGCATTCCCAGAGAGCTTCATACACTTCTCAGTTAAAAAGCCTTCCCACAGCAACGCGTGTGCTTCAGTCTCCACCTCTTTCGTTTGACTCCGAGGTTCCTAGGACTTGGGGTTTGATATAATAGTAGCTCAGAAACTATTGAAGAAAAGGTGAAAGAGTTCGTAGAAGTGGAGCAAACACAGGCCAGATATGAGCAGGTTTTCAGTGGACTGCTTCCTTCCCGCCTGCTGACTAAGGTCCTCCTGTGTTCCAGGCGGGTGGTAGATGTCTTACAGTCATTATCTTAGTTAATCGGTTCTTGTGACAATCTAATAAGTGAACATTTATTTGGAGACAATTTGATTTTCAAGCTCAAAAACATTAAGTAATTTTTCCTTCCGTGTAGTAAAGCCAGAATCTGACCCTTGACTCTTATGTGCCAACTCCATATTATTTTCTGTGTGTGCATGCATGCATGCATGCATGCTTGCATGGAGAAGTGAGTGGATGGGTGGGTGAGCAGATGGGGGTGTTTGGGGGTATTGCCTGAGGAGGTCAGAAGAGGGTGTTGGATCACCTGGAGCTGGGGTTATGGGTGGTTGTGTGTTGCTTGGCGTTGGTTCTGGGGTCTGAGTTCAGGTCCTCTGGAAGAACAGCAAATGATCTTAACCACTAGGCCAGCGCTCAGGCTCCCAGAGCTGTGGTTTTTACATCATTTCACCAACCCCCACTGTTACTGAACTGAGGGAGGCACTGCCATCAGAACTTGTTTTTTCACTGAGGTTCTTGCCGTCAGTCATGAACGCTGCCCCTCAGAGAGTCCTTGACTGTTTGCTTTTCCCTTGTGCTGTCTCAGGATCCTGAAGCCAGCGTCTGGGGGACAGCTTGAAGACCCCCTTTCACCCAAGACAGGAAATCATGTCTAGAGGAAGGAGCAAATCACAAGCCTGGATAAACTATAGCCCTGCAGGCACCCAGAGCCCAGGAACAAACCCGCTTTCCAACAGATCACACAAAAAAGAAGCAAGGACCGTCCAGTCTATCTCTCCAGATGTCCGACCCTGGGGCCAGGCAGAGAGCCCTACGAGGCTTGACATTTAAAGGTCACAACTCCCAGGAAAGTCAAGAGGATGAAATGAGTGGTGCATCAAAGTGTCATGGCTTCTTGGAAACAAAAATACCTTATAAATTTAAGGTGGCATTAGCATATTTTCGAAAACCATTATGTATGCTGATTTATTTTTCAAATAGTTAATCTGTGTATATACACATATAATATTAAAATATGTAACAATTAATTTTAAATTAAAGTTGAATCATGTTACAGGGGTGGGTACTGCAGTCTTCTTCTTTTATATTTTTGATAGCCTCCTGGTCTCATATTCCAAAGTGCTAAAAACACAGTAGGCAGCCTTTGGTGCTGTTTACTCCCTGACGCCACAACACTGACATGTTATCTCATGGGTAGATCATTTCATATTTAACAATAATAAAAAGTCTACAAAAGCTTTCAGCACTATGTGCTCTCACAGGAATTCCACATCAAAAAGAATAATCCCCAATTATTATTGTTCCAGTTATAACAACAATGGGACTAACGTCACTGTTACTTTTTAAAATGTGTGTTTCCTGACTATCAATGAGTCTCCAGGCATTAGTTAGCATTTTGACATTTTTCTCCTAGAGAAAATTTGTCAATATCCCTTGCCCCTTTTTGGTTGGATGGCTAGTCTATCTACTTGTTTACAGATGCTCTTCAAATGTTATGAATAAATTATCTTAGTCTGTCTTCTACATTGGGATGGTGTTTCCATATTCATCACTTGTTTCTTTCTGTTGTTTATAATCTCCTTTAATTCACTGCTACTTTTGTATGCATTTATACATTCATTTATAACCTATTCACTTGCCTATCTTAGTGAGAAGGTGTCCTCTACTCCTGAATTATTCTTAGGTATTTGCTGTATTCTGTTGTATTGTTTCTAGCATTTAATACATCTTTAATTTATCTGAAATTTACTTCTGTTATGTTGTACAGAGATTCTAATTTTATCTCTATCCAGATGCAGACAGTTGTGCTGACACCACTTGCTTAAACATCCCTCAATTTCCCTTCGAGTCACCCTTATGGGCCCATTCTTCTGCCCTATGTCTATATTCTTTGGGCAGTGTTGTATGTACATGATTAGAGATTATTTTGATATACAGTAAAGCAAGTTCAATTCAAAATAAACCTTTCCATAGTAAGGAAGGCAGATATGATCAAAGCATTGTATATACATGTATAAAATAGGACAGTGAAACTTGTTACTTTACATAATTAATATGCAGTGATAATTATAATAGATAATTATATCTATTATAACTTATCCTTTTTAAATGTCTCCTCCCCCACCTTTTCCTCCTTCTTATTCTTGAGACAAGGCCTCTCTCTGGTAGCCAGGCTGGCCTCAGATCACTAAGCAGTTGAGAATTACCTCTGTCTTCTTGTCTCACCTCTATGGTGCTGGGGTTACATGTGTGCACCATCACACCTGGCCATTCCTTTCATTTTTAAATGACTGTCTAGCTGTTCTTGGAAATTTGTCGTTCTATATGATTGAAGATTATTTTATACAATTCCCAAGGGTGGAAAAACTTCTGATATTCTCTTTAAAGTTTAAGTTTTTTACATTAAGTTTCAGAAAATTATACTTACAATTTTAAGCCTTTCTATACAGGAATAGAGTATACCTTTATAAATATTTTATAATTGCTATTCCTAATAAGAATATAATATCTTCTATGTTCATTTTAGGTGTTTTGATAACAAGAAAAAATAATATTTAGCATATATTTATTTTTAAATGCATATAACTTTTCATCAGTTCTAGTATTTTTATTTAGACATTGCTTTTTGTCATTGCTGGAGCTTGAACTCTGGGCCTTGCACATGCCAGGCTAATACTCTCCTGCTGAGCTACATCCACAGCCTTTAGCTTTTGGTCAAGGTCTTGCTATGCCATCCGGGTTGGTGTTGAACTCATTATGAGGCTTCACTGGTCTTGAACTCTTGGTTATCATTCCTCTACCTCCCAAGTGCTGAGACTGCATGTGCGCACAAACATTCTGACTACACATTGCTTTTTTCCATGTATGACTGCAGATTCAGGAAAAAAAGAAATTCCTTTATGTTTCCCAAATTCATACCAATAGCTTTTGTTGTATTTTTAAGGTGTCAAAACACTCACTGGAATCTCAATGCAAATATGTGGGTATACTGATGACAGGCAGTCCTAACCAGATTTCAACAGGAGTGGCTTCAGACAGATTGCATAATTTGGGAAAAGACTCTGCCTCTGTCTAGCATCTCATTTTTCCATACATTCGTCACATAGTAAGAGTTTCCCCCGGGAATTTCTCAGGAAACACTTTCCTATAGGTCTCAAGGGAGGGTGATGAGGAAGGACTGATGAGGAGCAGTGGCAGGAGTTATGGAAATGCTTCTCTCCCAGAGATGGACAGGTATTGTAGCAGGACCTGCTCTGAACCACAGTGAGAGCCCAGGCCAGGAAACAGGAAGGTGCCTGGGTCATATCAGAGTCCCCATTTGCCACATACCCTCTATCCTTTACAGGACTGTTTACTTGAAGATCTTGAAGTCTCAGCTCTCTCTTTAATGAAAACCACCTCCTCGTGTGTTTCCAAGTCTCATTGTTTATTACTGTTAGACTGTTGGCAAGTTCCTACAACAGCGGACATGTTGCTACTAATACTTGTACAGAAATAAATTGCCACCTAGACACAGCTCTGTGAGATCATTAGCCTTTGTCTTCGTGTTTTTGCCTGTTGCTATGACAACACATGCTGACTCAGGCAGTTTAAGGAAGGACAGATTTACTTCAGCTCACAGGTCAAGGTCCAGTCATAACAAGGAAGTTAAAGCACCAGGAAGTGGAAGAATCTGGTCACACTGTGTCCACGACAAGAAAGAAGAAATCAGTGCATGCTGGTGCTCTTCTCACCTTCTCCTCCTTTTTATGCAGTCGAGGATCCCAGCATAAGGAATGGTACCACCCACAGTGGGCAGCTCTTTCCACATTAATTAACCTACTCAGCATTATCCATCACAGGCATGCTCAGAGGACAACCTAATCTAGATGATCCCTTACAGATAGGCTCAGAAATTGGTCTCCTGTGTAATTTTGGGTCTTGTCAAGCTAAAAATTAACACAAACTATTATATCCTACATTACAGAATTCCATCATATAGATAAAACATTCACCTTTTGCACTGTTGTGACTTGGGGCTGGATCATTCTCCATGGTAGAAAACTGTTCTGTTCATTGTTGGATATCTAGTAGCATCCTTGGTTTCTACCCTCTCGATGTCAACAGCATCCTCCTTTCTATTTGTAACGATCAAGCATGTCTACAAGACAGAATGGTACTGCAGAAGACCGCTGCCCTGGACAATATTCCCTGAAGCACAACATCAAGAATTACCTATGTGTCAAACAAAACAACTGAAAACCATTGCCTGCGTTCCCTAGCATCGGCCCTGTCGCTTTCCATTTGGAAACCTCTTGAAATCACTGTATGTTTCCTATGTCCAGAGGTCTTGACACATACGGCCTGCCCCTTCTTATTAATTGTCACCCACGCCTCCTGCTGAAGGATGATGGCTCAGAGATCCTGAAAGTTAGTTTTGTGTATGACACACCACGGCCAGTTCACACCAATGTTACCTATTTTTAGCTGTTAAGAGTGGGATCATTTTTATTTAGTTTGTCACAGAATGGCATGTACTTTGGTTCCTATTGATGGTGAGGATAAAACATGTGCAGCTTTTAGAACTGCAGTCTTCAAGAGGAAATTAGTTTCCCCCTGGGCAGCCTCACATGGTTGTTTGGCTGATGACATCACATCAAACAACCTGCAAAGAACCATCTCATTTTAGAAACAAATAGGAGCTATCTATAGGGAAGCATTGATTTTCAAGTAGGTTGGTCAAGGGGAAAAACATTCTGCTTTTAAACATCAGCAAGGGAAACTCCCATTTTACCCAGTACCTGGAAGCTGGGCCACTTGCCAAAGTGGAACGTCTGTGTCACCTTAGTAACCAAGGGATGGGGTTTTGATGAATTTTTAGCCCGTTGAAAATGCCAACCCATTTTTATATGACGCAAACACAGACTCAATTTAAAACATAAAACCTGAAGAAACAGCCTTAAGACTAGAGAAACAAGGAGATTTCTACCAGGATCTTTAAAATTCCAATCAGATGGCATGTAACCTAGCAACAGAGATGCTGGTAAAGGCCACGTACTAAGAATGTGAAGTTTCCCTCCGGATACTAAGACAGGTCTCCATGTGTGTGAGTGTCAAGGCCTTGTTGCTGTGCTGGAAGAGGTCATATCACTGCTGTTGAATTTTTGCTAAGAAAAATCAGAAAAACTTAAACTATCCTAAGAGGAGGGTCTCACGAGAAACAGTGACTGGGCTGCAAGCATCAGTGACAGCAAGAAGGATGTACCCCAGAAGGCTCTTGAAGTTGAGCTGTGTAGGCCTTAGCTAGGGACACACATCTTTCTTTCGGTAAGCATCCTGGGGCACCTCCGATTGTTTCAGAGAGCCAGGGTCATGTTGCCCTGCTTCCACTGGTGTTGGTAACAAAGTTTGTAGAAAATAACAATGGATGGGGCAAGTGCAGCCCTTAGTTCTCAGACTTTATGGTTAAACCTTGCTCTCTGAGAAGATGCCAATGATCTGAGCATAAAAGGCTTATGTATAAGACACATCATCCTAGGGACCAGAAAACGTTTTATTTTTTAAGAACCAGGAAGCAAGTATTTCATACTTTGAGAGCCATGTGATCTCTGCTACAACTATTGAACTCTACTACCAGTATGGCACTACAACAGCTGTAGACAATATATAAAAGAATAGGTGTGGATATTTCCAAATAAAATATTATTTACAAAATAGACAGTAGACCACATGTAACTCAAAGCCTACAGCACATTGGCTTCTGATCTTTTCTTTAACTTATTTATTTTTATGTACAGTATGTGTTTTGCCTGCATTCATGCCTGTGTACCACATGTGTACAGTGTCTGAGGAGGTCAGAAGAGAGCTCTGGAACTGTAGTTACAGACCATTGTGAGCCACTCTGTGGGTCCTGGGAATCAAACCCAGATCCTCTGGAAGAACAGCCAGTGCTCTTAACCGCTGAGCCATCCTCTCCAACCCCTGGCTTCTGATCTTGATGGATGACATCATGCAGAGAATAACCCACCCCATCTAGAGGGGCTGCTCCTTGCAGCCTCTGGTCCCCAGGGTGCTGCAAGCCCTCTTCCCCTCTCTGTCCATGCTGCTTCCGGATCTAGCCATCCCATTCTCCACAAGTGGCTTCCATTGTCTCGTCTTAGAATATGCAACTAGACCCTCAGTCTCCAACTTGCCTAGTACCCCAGAGGTTAAAAAGTAGAGACACTCAACACAGTTTTCAGACCTCTCCACTTGTGCTGGCTTGTTTTAGAACGTTTTCCAAACCTCAGTTCTGTCAACATATCAAGCACAGCCCAGTAGCCCCCCTTCTATGTTTCCTTGAAAACAATCCAATAAGGCTGCATTGAAGTTTTCGTATTCACCTTGTCTTTTCTCAAGCCTGGTCTATATCCATGCTGTCCTAACAGACAGTCCAGCAGAGAGAAACTGATGCCCTCAGTCTCGTGAGGGCCCATGTCTGATGACCATGATGGCTGCTCCACAGCTAGGCTTCACTTCTTCCTTGGGCAGCAGCGCTGATCACTCACACCCGATAGAATCACCAAGAAACGTCCCACACAAAGGCCCACTCAGAACACTAATCCGGGACCGGCAGCGATGGGCCCCATGCTTCTCTGTGTTCTAATGTCCCCAGGTGATCCTGCCACATAGCCAGCATTACACAACCACTCCAACACCCACACCATCTGCATACTACTCTCAGGATTCACGTCCTACAAAACGGTGCTTCTCATCCTTAGTGCACCCACAGAGGAGCTGGTGACTTTGCTTCTTTAGTGGCTGAGCCTTTGGTTCTGCATTAAAACAAGCTCTAGGGCTGAGCATGGTAGCGCACACCTTTAACTCTAGCTCTAAAGAGGCAGACAGGGAGACATCTGTGTGCTCAAGCTCAGCTGCTTCACCTAGAAGTACTAGGCCGGTCAGGGATGCATAGTGATACCCTATCTCCAAAAGAGAGGGGGAGGGAGGGAGAAAGGAAAAGGAAGGAAAGAAAAGAAAAATCTCTGGCTGATTCAGCTACTGGTACACCTAAAAACTCACACTTGAACACAGGAGGAGCAGGGACTACAGCATCTGAAACCAAAGTCATTGCCACTTTTCCAATGTTCTAATTCATGCACTGGGAAAACTAACTGTCTGAACAGGAATGGGAATAAAAACTTTCTTTGGATTCACAGTAGTCCCAAGACTAGTACCATATGCACACTCTAGTTGCAAGTGGCAGCTTCTCTGGACTCATTTCCTACCCGTGGGAAGCAAAACAGAAAATAACATCGGTTTGCATTTCAGCAGACAGGCTTTTTTCCCAGTGGGAATAGTCATATAAAAGAGAGAAAAAGAAAAAACCCTCCAGGCTGAGGTTCCCTGCCTAAAGTTCAAAAAAAAACCCTGTAGGTTTGCCAGGGTCAGCTGTGGAGTACCTTACGATTATTTCCACATAAGAAATGAGGCATCTTCACGGAGGGGCTGCATAAAGGGTACCAGGAGAGCCTTGCAAGGCTGTGCATCCGTGTGACTCAGATCTGATCTGCTCCCCAGAACAGCGTGGGCTGATTTTTCAAGCAACACTTCCATATGCCACGGGCAGGAGTTCCCCAATTCTGCTTTGAATATCTCTTCTCCCCATGGACAGTAGCTTTGGGACCTAGGAAACGTTTTTTCGCTTTCCTTACCCATTTCACCCCTCAGATATCTTCTGCCAATGACGAGAACACGGGTCCAGAAAGAGCTTTATTTAACACAGTGCCCGATACCTTCGGAACGCTGAGTCTTGGTATTTAACTGGTCCTCCTACGTGCCCAAGTGAAATGGCAACACTAGCCTTGTTGTCACTTGCCGAAAGAGCCTGATTTTCAGCAAGGGAATCAAAATCCTTGTTGCCTCCAGCAGCCTTTTGGGTCTAGCCTATGAGAAGAATAGCAGTTGGGGTTTACCAGGGAATGCAATAATGACCAGTCCACATGTGCACATGTGGAGGGAAGAGATAGGTCTTGAAGTTGAACTAACCACAGCAAGTTTTCTTCCACCCTGTGGAAAGGAAATTCTCCTTGTAATCAGAATTACTTCCTTTTGAGGCCAAGGAAGTAAGAACCAAGGACAAGCAGAGTTAGTTCCCTGTGAGCCCCCTGGAGGAACCCAGCCTTCCCATGGAATCTACACTTGGCAGCCAACAAAAGCTGGGGAAGGGAAGTGTTCCATAGGTTTTAATATGGATGACAAGCTGCCTGCTTCCTCTGGAGTATGAAAAGCCGAATGTGCAGGTAGTCCTGAGCTAAGAGGGACAGGGGAGGTGAGCTAGCTCTGAACCATGCTTCGGTGCAGAAGATACTACTTCAGAGTCTGGCCGCTGGGACAGCATCTCTGACAAACGCTGATAAAAACATTACAGTGCAGATAACCCTTGAGATTCCAGTGTCAGCCCCAAAGAACGGCTTCCCGAGATGGCGAGTGGGTGGACTTCCAGAAACACAGATTCAGCTTTCTAACTTTAGCCTGAACTTTCTGGTGCCTCTCAGCAGTACCAGGAAAAACATTCGGTGTGAAGGAGACTAAAAATAGCAGCTGGAATCAGCATGTAGAATCAGAAGAGTTTCAATCAGCCATGTGTCCCCTCCTCCCTGGCCTCGCTGGGTCACAAACAGCCACGGGGCAAGAGATTCGGGGCTGCGAGACTTGGGGTTTAGATCAAGAGCAAGGATGAGGAGAGCTGTTGAGACTCCCAAGCTTGATGCTAACCACTTCACATGGTTCAACTGACTCAATGCTCACTCGGTGCTCAGAACACCTCCACATTACAAATAGGGAGATTTAACTTAGAATTATCAAGAAACCAATTCAAGGTCAACCCACTGATCAAACACTAGATCCTGGAAAAGAGCAACAAAGGGCTAAGAAAGAGAAACAAAAACTAGGCAGCTGGGTCAAGGACTTTAACAGAGAGAGGACCTTCAAACACAGGGACTAAGAATTGGGTGCCATAGGGCCACTATCCATCTGATACAAATGAATAGAGAATTCTAGTCTGCATTGAGGAGGGAGAATTAGAGTATACATCAGCAAAGAAGAAACTTCAGGGCTGAAAATCAAAACCAAAAACAAAAATAGTGTGACATGAGTCCTCATTATAAAGAGACAATGAGAGCCTGTTAACTCCAAGTAGGGGTGGGGGCTGCTTTCAGAACACTAGTTCTTAAAGGTATTAATAGAAGTAATTAAACATGATGGGTGGGGAGAAAGTTGTGTGCTTAACAGAGTTAGATTTCTTGGCTTGACAGGCTCTAAGAACATTTATTATTTTCAGGACTAGAGCTCAAACCCGGGGCCATCATGCATTCTAAGCGAGGAGTCCACCCGAGAGCTGTATCTACAGCCCATTAAAGAACTGTTATGTGCCGGGCGGTGGTGGCGCACGCCTTTAATCCCAGCACTCGGGAGGCAGAGCCAGGCGGATCTCTGTGAGTTCGAGGCCAGCCTGGGCTACCAAGTGAGTTCCAGGAAAGGCGCAAAGCTACACAGAGAAATCCTGTCTCGAAAAACCAAAAAAAAAAAAAAAAAAAAAAAAGAACTGTTATGTAACTAGTGTGCATATATTGTGATTCTCTGGCCATAGTAGGTGGTGTTTCCCAAAGGTATTTGACCGGACCCTACTTCCCTAAACAAACCTGAGGGAAAACTGGTGTTTTCCTGAGATGATTGTAGGAGGCTCGGGTTGGTCTTCTTATTCAAAGCTCTATCCAAGCATTTGTCATTGACACACGTCACTTAGCAGTAGTAAGAAGTGCAGAATCTCAGCTCAGCCCCAACTATAAGAACCCACCTCCACTCAATCAAACCTAGGGATTTTTGTGTAGATCAAATCTTTAGAAACTCAGTTGTCCTTCAAGCCTTAGTTACCCAGAATTTAACAGAGCAACCACAGCCCTAACCCTAGCTGTCTGCTATCCAACAGACCACCTCTTCTCACTGTATCTTGAAACATGAATGTTTTGTTGCTCACAGATTTTGCTGGCTTGGAAGGTCATCTGCTTCAAGTGATACAGGCTGGGAGCAGTCACTAGGAGGCATTCGGGAGACAGACTGCTAATGTTTCAGTCATCTCTCTGGTGCCTTGGAGCTCCTCCATGTGACTTCTCTCTACAAATAGCTTGGGTTTCTCTACACAATATTCTCAGAGTATTGGACTCTTCCATGGCAGAAACAGTGGCTGCCTATTCTGGTAGTGCCTGGGCTTGGAAGACCCAAAACATTTATTTTTGGGTTGTACTATGTATCAGTAAAAACAGTCCACAAAGCCAGTTATATTCAAGGATGGTGTTGGTCTACCTCTTAATGAATAAAGTAACATGGGCAAGGTGAGGGGAGTTGGTGACAGACATCTTTGGACACTGTCTAGCACATTCTTCTTGGGTGGTAGTAGCAATATACATGAGTTCCCTAAGCTCTAACATCTTGACAAGTACTTTCACATATCCTGGGCTATTTCTTCCTACAAGTCTCACGGGTATTCCCACACACTCTACAATCCACTCTAATCCATGAAGTAAGTCAGAGCAGGATCTAGGGAGGTGAGTTAGGCCCCATCATTCATCAGTGCCAGTCAAAGCTATTTGACTTGTGCTTGGAACCATTTTACACTGCACAGATAACAATGTTTAATATAGTCCTAAGAGACTATTCCCATGACAGCTTCTACATTATAGACATTCAGTTGGTAAACACTGGGGTGGGAGAAATGCTATACTTCATTGAAGTGGCAAAGGCTCTTGAGAAAATAAGATAGGGTAATATGATTTTGAGTGGCTTTCTAATTTCAATTGGATGGCCTTCTAGAGGGAGTATGATTGAGCTAGAATAGTAGAAAGGAAGGAGGCAGTTATTCAAAACCTGAGGTCAGAGTCCCTAAGATGATGGTAGTAGCAAAGGCCCTGAGGTGGAAAAACATTCTGTCCACTCAGGGGACAGAAGTAAGGCCACTGTGACTGGCACATATTCCACAAAAAGATAACAGAGCGAAGCTAGAGAGTTAGCTAGGGATCTTCGGGGAGTTCTTGGGGCCATAGTAAGAAGATAATGTTACGTCCTAATTGGTGGGAAAGCACTAGACGGCTTAAGACATGGCTTAATTTGCCTTTATGCAAGAAGGCTGGCTGTGTGAGAGGCAGACCCAAGGGAGAGGAGAGCAGGAGTGGAGCAGCCACTTGACAGACATGAACACTCCTCTGGGTAGGAGAAAATGGCAGCCTTCCCCCAAGGTGAGGCTCTGAGTTCTGAGTGCCACGTAGATACTCCTGTGCTCTCTTGCTGACATCAGAAATGCCATCAGAAATCCTCCAGATGCCCGTCATTCTGTATAAAGAAATTCTCATCTTACTCCAGGCCCTCTCGGAATAGAACATGGCCTTGGGTCTCTAGGGCTTGTCTTTGTTGTTTTCATCTCATTGGGTTTCGAGATGGGAAGTAAAATACATTTTTCCTGCACATCCTTCTTTTATCTATAAATATGTGACTGTGTGGTGTTTCATGTCCTTCCTTCTTCATCTTCCAACGTCCTGACTCGAAATTCAAACTGCTCAGAGTTAGATCTGATCCAAAGCTGCTATAGAGGAAGGTAAGCCACACATCCAATCAACTCTGGCAGCTAGTGGCACTAGCTGATTAATAGCAAGTGACAGGCTGGGGTGTGCTCAGTGTAGAGCCGCTTGCTTATCATGCACAAGAAACTGGATTTGATCCCCAGCAAACACACACACACACACACACACACACACACACACACACACACACACACATATCATCATCATCATCATCATCATCATCATCATCATTGTCCTTGCTTCAAGTATCCTGGCAAGGTCACCTGCTGGTCTTCTGAGATGAAACAGGAAGGGACTGCTATATGATTCCTTTCCTTCTCTAGAACTCCATGGACACCTTAACTGTACCCACCCCAGTCCCACAGCTACTTGGGAGCTGTGACTGAATGAAGTGACTGAGTTTGTCCTTCTGACATGGCCCTGGGAAACCTTTCATGAGATTCAGCCTCTGGCTCAGCAAACCAATAGTACATCCGAGTTTCTGATTTACATTCCATTATCTAACAATGGATCTGTTTCTATGCCTTTCCAGTTTCATGTAAGGTTTAAAAGCAGGAGGCTACAAGCTATTTGCCAAACCTATTCCTAACATTTTTACCCAAAATGCAACCATAATCTCTCCCTCTGGGTAAAATAATGTAACTTTGTACGGCCCTAATGCTTTCAAAATAGAACACTGACCGAGTAGCCACTACAAACTACATCAATCCCAGATAACCTCAAAAGTTCATAATTTGGTGGTACATGCCTTTAATCTTAACACTGGGGAGGCAGAGCCAGTGCATTTCTGCGAGTTTGAGGCCTGCCTGGTCTACAAAGTGTGTAGCCAAGGCTACATAGTATGACCCTGCCTCAAAAAAAATTGTTTAAAATTCACAATCAAGTGCAGTTTAAAGTATTACACCCTAATTGATTAAGAAAATAATAAACGGCATTTGCTCATTCCGTGCTGATTGCTTTCTAGTCTATTGAAGGGACCTTTTGACAAAGAGCTTGGGTAAACTATTTGACTAGGAAAGAGGCCAAGAGAACAGAAGGGTCAGGACACATCACTTATTTCTGTCCCCATTTCACAGAAACTCTGCAGAGAGGCCGCAGCCAGGAGGAGGGTGGTAACAGGGAGCCTCAGCCCCCACCGCTCACGTACAAGTGAGAAAAGGAGTTCGGTTTTCCCGGGGCTCATCCACGACGGAAAAGCATGGCTTTCCTTCCATCTTGCTCCAGGGAGTTTAGAAGAGCAGTCGTGTTTTCAGACAGCGTTCCGAGGAAGTTGTTACTCCTGCACAAGGGAATCAGGTTGGTGGCTACTGGGCTGATAGATGAAGATAGGGAACGAGAAAAGAAAACTGAACTAAAATGAGGAAGATGAAAGAAATAAAGACAAGAAGGAGGAGAGGGGTGAAAGCATTAAAAAAAAACAGCGGTCATCAGAGACGTTAAACGTGAAGAGAGGCTGTCGGACTCGGAGTCCCAAACCAGAAGTCTGAACTCATTTCCCCGGTCCTTTAAAACATGAAGAGACCCTGGGTGAAGCAGAATCGGCGCGACCTGAAGCTGTCTTTTCTGGTTCCCAGGGTCCCCCCCCCCACCTTTGCCTTGTAACATGGTGATTCTGGTTTGAGAACACTGACTCCACATGTAGCCAGCTCTCACACAGCACTTCACATTGTGTGGACTGTGTAAATACTCCCTGGCACTCACCCTGGCAGCGGGGACTAGAGTGCTGGGCACAGAGTTAGCACAAAGGTTCTTTCAGGTTCCCAAGTAGATCTCAAGCAGCCAAAGTCAAGGACAAGGGCAAGAACCCTGGTCTGGAGCCTGGCCAAGATCTGCTGTTATTTTCGGTGTGGAACTCCTCTTGGCTTCGGAGTTCTTTCTCTGTGGGATTTTCTCCCCAACAGCTGTTGTGTGGGATGCAGGTGCCTGTGGGAGGGGAGGGAGACTTCTAAAAACAAACAGAAGAATGCTTTACAGGCACTCCGTGCTAATGGCATGGGTACTAATCTAACTAGTGGCAGCTAGCTGAGGAGCTGGGGGAAGGAGACAAGAGAAGGAAGGGGTAGTGAAGAAAAAAAGAGCCTTTACAGGACTTCCCAGGAGAATCCAAAAGGAGAAAGTCTGAAAAAATGTCTGGCATAGAAGTTTTTTTAAATGTTGGTGAATCCCCCCCATCATTATCATCATCATCATCATCATCATCATCATCAACAACAACAACAACAACAACATCTCTCTATCCCTCTCGGTTTCTAGCCACAGAGGAAACACTTAAAATGAGGTGAAGCAAAAGGGAAAATACTAAGACAAATGAAAATGAAAACATAGAAAAGAGAATGTGTCAATTATTCTATTGCCCATATGCCCAATTAAAGGAATCCTATTTAAATACTATGGGTATGCCTTTTTTGGAAACCGCTATTTCGAAATTGGAGAACTGATATTGAACAGTGGCTTACTGAGGTGGGCTTAATCTGCAATATGCATCAGAAAGTAGGATAAGCCAAAGACAAGATAGACAGCCAAGGCCTGTACACATCCCAGGGTAAAGAGCGCTGAAATCTACAGACCAGCTGATTGCACTTGGAGACTTTGGAAGTCCTGGCCTCAGTGACAAGAGAAGGACGAGCGCTGTATATTGAGTTTAAGGCTAGCCTAGGCTACATGAGACTCCGAGCCTCACTTCTGACTTAAATAAATGGATTTTATCCAAAAGATAACAGGCATTTAGCTGTTTTCTTTAAACATTACCTTTCCAAGGCTACATGCCACGGTGTTCCTTGTAGTAACTTACCTCTTGTAATAACTACAGAGAGTAACCAGGCCTGTTTTATTATAGGTTGCTATGGGCCTTTCTGTATGCTGTGAATATGTGTTGCTACTATTGGTTAATAAAGAAGTTGCTATGGCCTATGGCAAGGTAGAATAGAGCCAGGTGGGGAATCCAAGCAGAGAGATGAGGAGAAGAACAAAGAGTCAGAGAAGACGCTGAGTACTGCTGGTGGAGCAAGATGTAATGGAACACAGGTCATGCCACAAAGCCATGTGGCAAAACACAGATTAATAGAAATGAGTTCATTTAAGCTGAAAGAGCTAGCTAGCAAGAAGCCTGAGCCACAGACCAAACAGTTTGTAATTAATATTAAGCCTCTGAGTGATTATTTTATGAGCTGCTGCAGGCCAGGCAGGACACAGGAAAACTTCCAGCTACAGTATGTCTTTCACATTGCGGCCCAGGTGATTTGCACACAGAGGCACCCTCAGAGGACCCACTGTAAAGGAAGGCTATTCCCATCAGCTTTTCAGGAAGTCAGCTAGTGACCTCACTCAAGGAATCCTTTGCTCCAAAGCTAGGTTAGCCTTCACAATGTAGCTAAGAATTTTATCTGTTCTCAAAACTGTCCAAGGCTCCCCCAGTGCAGACAGTTTTAACATGTCTAGTAGCACCGCTGATGCCTAGGCCCACCTGCATGTCAGTCCTGTCCTACTTCATTACTCTATCATCACCCTCCACTTTTCAGCCTCTGCCTACATTGTCTTCTAATTTCCAGACTCCGCATGCTCCTTCAGCTCTATATTTTTTCCTGCGTATCCAAGTAAGAGCAATAAGATCCCATCCCACAAGTGTGGACACTTGACTTTGAAACCAATCCTAGTAGCTCATTAGCTGTGTGCCCTACGATGGTAAAGTTTTTAACCACTGAGTATTATCTCCTCATCTTTAAATCCTGGGATCATAATATCCACTTCACAGAATCACAGAACAAATTTCTGCCTTATAAAGGCAAAAAGCATGGGAGGCACCCAATAAGTATTAGTCTCTCCTCTTCCGTGTCCTTCAAATTTGTGCACAGTAAGTAGAACAGCCTCCCATCCCCAAAACTGGGAGGGAATATGGGAGAACATCTATGCAACAGTGAGAGGAGGACACTCTCTGGGTCAGCTGTGTCTACCACAGAAGCGGTGGACCAGGAGACCACATGTCCTACACACAGAAACCTGGAGTCATGGAGCATAAGATTTTTATCAACTACATAACTATGTCTCTTATTTCATAGACAAGGAAGTAAGGCCTATGAGAAGCTTAGACCGGACTCCTTTCTTTTGCTTTTCACTCTTTACCATGGCATGAACACAGACTGATTGCTCACTTTACCAGAGCCGTAGGAATGCTCTATGTTAAGACTTTTAGGCTAAAGAGCTTTTTCAAAGCATCTGGTCCTTTGCTTTGTTTCCAGACAGAGACATTCATTTTCTTCATGCAATGCATACTGGGCTCCTTCTAGGTGTGGGTCTCTACCTACAAGAAGGTTATTGAAATGTCTAACAAATTCCTTCCTTTAACAGCCAGGCTGCACACCTGTGCCGACTGGACTCTGTCATTATATCCAATGGATAATCCATTTCCATGAAGGGTAGCCCTGCCTCCCCCCTGCAATGCTCATCACAATTCATCCTCTCCTAAGCCATCCCCCGGGACACTTACATACATTTCTTACTATATTTTATGGTGACTTTCCCCCACCACCTACTTACCTAACAACTAATGTGAAAATTCTTCAAGGATATCACCCAAGTCTTGGTCAAGCCATTCCTTTAGTCTACCTCCACCTCAGTTCATAAGAGGATATCAATTCATTCCCCATGTGCTTTATGACAAGCACTGAGGATACTCTGGTGAGCAAAACAGACAAAGCTTTTGAGTTCCTAGCACAGGATGGGGCAGACACACTTGCAGTACCTTACCTGTATATTCATTGGGGTCCTTATGTGTGCTGTGCCCTACATGGGTGCAGCCCCCTAAACTACACAGTGACACTCTCAGCAGCTTAATATGGAGACCATGAGACATCATCTTTCCTTTACATAGACTCCATCATGTTTCCAAATAGCAGCTGTGGATCCTTCTGGAGAATAGTGTCTTGCTCCATTCCCATGAACTCCTACATTCGGAGACACTATGCGCTTAAAAGGAGGCCTCATGGAAGTCCTAAAAAATTCAAATTGGGGGGTGGTGTTTCTGGCTCCTGGAGAATGTGACACTCCCTGGAGGGGTCTTCTCACTCTATTAACCAAGGATCCCCAGCAATACTACAGGGTCTACATAGAAAGGGGGGCAAAGACGCCGAACACTCACTTTCTCACCTTCACTTATAGGAAGGAATGTCCCACTGGAGCTCTAGATTATGAGACTGTGGTTTTGCTGTGCTTCTAGATGAAAGGAAGGAAGGACAATTAAAAATGTCAATCATACCCAAGCACTGGAATTGTGCATACAGCAAAAGTTGATGGGCCTGTGTCTAGACTTTAATGCAACACCATAGAGAAGAACTGTTCTCAGGGAGATAGAATTCGGAGAAAGGAAGAGTTCAGAGTGTGGGTGTGTCTGGAGTCTGTGTCAGATCCATACAGAGGCTGAGGACTGCTGGGAAGAAAGAAGCAGCCATCCTAGGCTCTGCATGGAGCATGTGAAAAAAGTCACAGAACAAGCTCTTTTCTGTTAAAATCTTTGGATTTCTGGAAGTCTTCCTAAGGCTAAGGTTCATCTGTCCCCAGCAAACCTTTCTGGTAAAAAGGATTGCAGTATCAGAAAGCCATGAATCAGCTGAGCTACCAACTTCCTGGAGGCTGTCATCCAGGCCAAGCTGGGTTTGGGTCTCACTGAACTGGTTTTTCTAGAGCCTGGATTGACCAGCCCCTCCGAAACTTCCCTGAAAAACAAAGGCATCAGTTCTTCCTCTTCTTGCTTCTCCCCTTCTTCGCTTTATGGCACGGAGAGTGGAGTGTAGAATTAGAAATGAGATATCCAGGGCTAAGTAGAAATTGCCTGGCCTTATCCCCAGAGACATTGGGAAAGCTACTCCGCCACTACAAGGAGAGTATTGCAAATCATTGGTCAAGGTGGATGGAACCAGAGATCACCCTGTAAATTAAAAAAAGCTAAGTTCAAAAACACATATTAAGTGTTTTCTCTCATTTGTGGAATTCAGAAAGAAGAAGGGACCTAAAAGTAAAAGCAAGACTATTATGGGGAAAGGAGGAGGGGTGGGGATAAGAGAAGGCAATGGGTGGGGATTGAATATGACCTAAGGAGAGTATATGCATCTTATGGTTGAGTCTAAAATGTCCCCCACCCCAAGCTAGTGCTCTGAAAGCACAGTTTTTAGAAGGGCCTTGGTTGCCTATCCCTAGAGAGAAGTTGTTCTCTAGGGGTGGGCCTTTGAGTCCTATCCCTAGTTCTATCCTATATCCCTGACTTCTTCGTCTGCACTGTATAATGACCTGTGCCCCCCGTTCCCATACCACAGGTTAAGCCTCCCACTTTGCCTTCCCAGCTGTCACAGACTGTGACCCTCTCAAACCGTCAGACAAAATAAATCTTTCTTCCCTTAACTGGTTTCTGCCAGATATTTGGTCACACTGACAAGAAGAGTCACTAACACAGAACATACATGAAAATATCATGAGCGCCAGTAATCTACACACTCCATGTACACTAGCCAAACTAGGCCACAGTGAGCTGATCCCACAAGTACAAATGCATGGCTGAGGCATGGCTCCACCCTGCAGGTCCTTCCTTTTGGACTCAAGTTCCTATTTCACAGTCCCCATCACTTCATTCCCACCCTGACACATGCCGTGGAGAGCACCTAGTCCCCGACTGGAACACGCCCCACTTTATCCTCTCCATTCTTGCATCTTCTAAAATCCAAGGCTGATTTCCAACTTGATTCCAGAAATCTTAACTATAATGTTTCACCTACATCGGCAGTTATGAAATTTGACTACAGAACAAAACATTCTATCATCACCCTCTGAAGGTTGATGAATTTGAAATTTGGGGAGTAAGGCTCGCTGTCTTCTGCTACTGTTGTTTTGTGGCATTCCCACATACCTTCATTTAGGAACCACTGGTCTATAAAAAGTACTCCATACTTGATGCATAATGTTTTCTTGTGTATCAGTTATTATTAGTTTGCTGCATGTGTTTTTTCTACTGATGCATCCTCACACCTCTCACCAGGGACAAGGCTTACATGCCTCCACACACAACGTCCTCTGCAGTATCATGGACACAATGAACACACAATGAATCATTGATGCTACAGCACTCTTCATGAAAAGGAAGGGAGTAGGGTAGCAGGGACACACACTATTTTCTTCCTTATGTTATGATTTTATGAATATCAAAGCCTACACGTGCCTATAAAGATCTCTGAAAGGGGGATGATTAGGGAAGAAGGGGAGGGGGCTTCGATGGTGCAACATTTAGCTAGGATGCACGAGGCCTTGCATTCTATGGAAACTCTCAAGTGAAAGAAGAACCATTGGGGAGTTTGAAGACAATAGTACCTTAGAAAAAACAATGGATGAGTCCAAGCTGTAGGATAATTGGAAAACCAGCAGAAAGATTGCTAAGGATGATAGTAGCTACCATGTTGTGAGTGTTCCCTGCTGGTCACCTAACAGGGATGTCACCATTCCCACTTCAAAGATGGGAAGGGTGAGCTCCAAAGATGCTGAATTTTTATCCAAGTTTACAAATTACAGGGTCCATTGTGGTGGTATTGTGTTCCCCAAAATATTGTGTACCTTAATAAACTTATCTGGGGTCAGAGAACAGAAAAGCCACTAGTTAGGCAGTGATAGCACACGCCTTTAATCCTAGCATTCCAGAGGCAGAAATCCATCTGGGATCTCTGTGAGTTCAAGGCCACTTTGGAAAGAGCCAGGCATGGTGACTCATGCCTTTAATCCCAGGAAGCAAGCCTTTAATCCTAGGGAGTGATGGTAGAAAGCAGAAAGGTATATAAGGTGTGAGGACCAGAAACTAGATGCATTTGGCTGGTTCAGCATTTGGCTGGTTAAGCATTCAGGCTGAGAGCCATTGGGATGAGGACACAGAAGCTTCCAGTCTGAGGAAACAGGACCAACTGAGGAATTGGCAAGGTGAGATAGCTGTGGCTTGTTCTGTCTCTTTGATCTTCCAGTGTTCACCCCAATACCTGGCTCAGGTTTGATTTTATTAATAAGAACTTTTAAGATTCATGCTACAGTCCATAGCTGAAGTGTTTAACCTCTCCACCTCCATTTCTTGGGGTCATGTGTCTTTCTTGTCTTTGCCCTTCTCAGGAAGCCAGGTCCTACTACTACCTTCTCATGTACCTACCCCTCATCCAGAATAGCTCCCCTATCTCTGCAGCTCTTCAAGAGACCCTCATCTTTATGACTTCTAATTAAAATCTGACAGAATGAATTAGCTACTTTGAGTCAGGTGTTCATCCAGGACCCAATCAACCATAGCTATGGGCGGGGGTCCCCCAGAACCCTGGTTGGTACATGCCTACTGGCAGGAAGTCCATTATACCAGGACATTACTTAAAATCCCTGAAGCCAAACTCTGCAGTAGACAATGTCAGCCTACTGCTTTTCTCAGATGTAGATTCAGGCTAATAATGATACTCCCCCACATTTCTATTTTGAGTTTTAAAGGAGATAATTTATGTCAAATGCATAGAACAGAGTCTGACACAGGAACTTCTGTGAATGGTATTATGATCATTATGCAAGTTGTACTACAGATCACTTTTCTCTGTTTTACCAGTTTGCTATGCCCTTGACTCCCACTTGGCTTTGTGGTACTGACCCATGCATTACAGAAAGTGTGCCTCAACAATCAACAAACTGAAACAATTCTGGAAATGCATCCCCGGACAGCACAGCTTGCTGCCTCCATTAGGCAGGTCAAAGTGCATGACTCTGGTCTAAAATGTTCCAAGTTCTTCCAAAGTGGCCCAAAGCAAGACTAAATTTTGTCTTCGGGAGGTAATTCATTAAAACTGAGTCTTATGGAAGGAAATTGTGTTCACAGAAACGATGAGTAAGAATGTTCTGCAGCTAACTCTGCCCTTGGAGCCATGTTCTCATATAGCAAGGAGACAGCTCATTAATGATCATAAATAACAAAGTAGACTGTGTATTGGCATGCTGCCATGAAGTAATGCCACCAAACCAACCTGAGGAATTTAAATATTTCGAGAAGATTGTGATGAATCTGAGCATGGTTCTTCTAGAATCCACTCAAGCAATGACTTGTTTGAAATAGGCATGCGAGTTTGTGGATTTGGTACAGAGCAAATGAAGCACAGAGAGACAATGCTGCCTGAGCCACTGTTCATACATACAAGGGATTTCTCAGGCTCTGCTCTATGCCATCATAATCACTACCACCGGGCTTATGGGTAAAAGTGCTTGTTATGCAAGCTTAACGACTGAGTTCAGATTCCCAAATCCCTGTGAAGAGGTAAATGTGGTGACACACACCTGTAACCCCAGCACTCTTACGGTGAGATAAGAGGTATAGACAGGAGAATGTCCCTGGGAGCCAGAGACTGGAGATCACTCAGAAGCTCATGGGGCAGCTAGCCTTGAGCGACAGCAAACTGGAAGAAACAATGAGACCCTGCCTTAAACAAGATGGATGGTGTTACCCAACACTCAAACGTTTTTCTTTGACCTGCATGGTATGGCACGCACATGCCCACACATGTGTACACACACACACACACACACACACACACACACACCACATACATACATACATACATACATACATACATACATACATCTCGCACACAGGTGCCCACACACTACACTGCCCCTATAAATTTTTTTAATTAAAAAGCCTAACAACATCAAGGTGTTGTTTAAATTTCTCATTAGATACTCCCTACTATTGTCTTGCAAACAATGGAAAGCCAGTACTTACCAAGTTGATATTATTTACTGTAGGCAGCAAGGATGTAATGTTAGGACCCAGGTCCTTTGACTCTTGGGGTCTTTGACTGTCCCACGGTGTCTCTCCACAGTGTGTTGTGCAAACTGTGGAAGGAGCCCCCAAATAACAAAAGAAACTGAGAAATAATTGGTTCTTTCCAAGTGTGCTCCTGGGTAAGCTTTGGAGCTGGGCCTCACCACGTTCCTCATCTTGACTTATGAGGCACATTAGCTCATTAAGGGCTCTAATCAATCCTACCACAAAGAAACCTGAGTATGTATTCCTCAAAACTTACTTAATGATAGCTTTTTGGGTTGTGTCGTTTGTTAATATTGCATAGCAAAATTATCGGGAAGATATTTTTGGCTGTTAAAAACATTTACCCATTCACACAAATCTTTCCTTACCTAGTCCTGCTTTTTAAGCCCAAACTGATTTTTAGACATAATAATTCTACATATGATTCCTGGAACTGCAAGGGCAGCACATAGGAAGAGAGCTGGAGCCGGGCTGGGGAAGGCAGAGACACAGAGCAAAACTCCTGCCTCCCGCCTCCCAGCGGCCTTATGGCTTCCCTTTCTACCTCGGTAACTTTTCATTTGTTCAGAGCTCTGTCCCTGATTTCAGAAGGAACATATTCCTCCCCCCATCCCCACATGTGACTTTCCCCAGGAAAGACACTCTCCATCTTCAAGGAGAAATGCTTGCTGTTTCTGGAGCTCCGAGTTTCAGGTGGAAGGTGGGAAGATCACCTGTGGTTGCAAGAACACAGGTTCCAGGCACCGAGGGAAAGGGGAAAGAAAGCAGCTAGTGTGCTTTCCTGGAAACCTTTACCCAGCGTGAACCAACCAACCAGTTGAAATCCTCCATGCCAACAGGGTGAGCCTTTATGGCATCACCCAAGTTCACTGCCTCTTACCAGTGGCTGCCACTTCCCAGCTGACTAGTAAAGCCTCTTCCCCAAGAGAGTTCAGTATGAGTCCTCTCCATCCCACATCAGAACATATCTGTATTAAAGTCACTGAGCGAGGCCACATTGCCTGTTGGCTGTACATACATCCCCTGGTGGGTTCAGGACACACCACCCCACATACAGAATCTTGCCATTTGCCACTTTCACCTTCCACTGCCCTGTTCCCCCAAAAGAGGCCAACAAATCTGACTGACCTGTTCCTGGTAGAATTCATAGACTCTCACTCCAGAAATGTCCAATTTAAGCATAAGACTATTTTCCCTTATCTCTTTGGGTCTTTATTTTTAAAGGCTATTGGGGGGAAATAGCAAATAAATAAATAAGCAAACAAACCTTAAGTGAGTTTGTGCAGTGTCCTCTTGTTTATCTGTCTTCCACTACAGGGCCCTCAACCATGACCTTAACTTTGGGTGAAGAAAGTGTCCAAAGTTAATAAGTTTTGAGGTATACTGCTTTTCTTCCCTGACACCCACTGAGAGAAACACATGCTCCTCTCTGCCTATGCCCTTCCTAAAGCAGTGATTTCAACAAGTTTCTCCTAGTCCTTAGCCTCATCCTGAGCTAAGGAGGAGTCAGGACTTGGCACATTGGCTACCCTTTAGCAAATTAGTGTTTTCCTTCTCACATGATCCAAGATGGTGGAGGTCCCATAAAAATCTCTCTCCTTCCCAGGTCTCTCTGTTACAGTGATGAACCAGCCTGCCTCCATCTCAGGCTTGAAAGCCATCTTACAATAAAGACAAACTAGATTCACTTCTGTTTATCATTAAACCTGTTTCCCAAGGATTGGGCTATGCCCCACCTGTAACCTTAACTACAAATGGTTCTTTCTGTACTGCCTGTTCCAGGAAACAGCAACCATGTCTTTGTTTCAAAAAGTTGTTAGGATCATCTTGCAAACCTATCTTTGTTTCAAAAGGTTATTATAACCACTTGTTATGACTACCTTGTTATGACTACCTCATTATGTTCTGCTTCTGTAACCCACCAGCCAAAGCCCCCATTTGGTGACCCCCACTCCTGAGCTATAAAAACCTTACCTTCCCCACATCCAGGGCTGACCTCTTAAACCCTGCCTTTAGGAGGAGGCAGCCTGTGTACATGAATAAACAAGGCTTACTCTAATTAATTGCTTGCTTTAATTAACCTGGCCATGATGATTTGGGTCAATGATCTTTTTCCTTGAATCTTTGGGATTATCAACAGCAGAGCAGTTCTCCCAAAAGACAGTCTAGGCGTTTACAGACAACTTGTCCCCCCAGGGCATAGGCCAGTCTCTCTTCTGATCCAGAAGCAGAGAATGTCTAACTTCTTGGGCAAGTATCTCTTCATCACAGGGACCATCTTATGCTATAAAGAGTCTCCTGAGTAGAAGTAATGAGTAGAAGTGGAGTAGTGCTCTCCCTGGGACAAGAAAGGAGGGGGCTCCTTTTCCAACCCTCCTGCCTCCACTCTCCCTAGCCCATGTTACCAAAGAGATAGTCTCTTTCCTAGTTCCTCCAAGGGAAAACCACTGGCTGAGGGCTGAGTAATGGGAGCACCCAGTCTACTGTTTGGGTCAGTGGGAACAACACATCAATACTGGGGACCTCTGAGCATTCCTCTGGGAAGTCACTGTCACCTCCTGTACCTCCACCTTGCTCAGAGAAAGGCAAGTCTGAGTTTCTACACATCACAGAGTGAGGGACTCCTTCTTAAGGATTTTAACTACTAGGGTGGAGTAAGAAGAGCCTGCAAGGATGACTTGTGTTCTTGGATGAAGAAGGTAGGATGGATTGCCAAAGTGAGGCCGAATGTAGCCAGACCTGTTTTACTCAATTCTTCTGTGTTCCTGTGCCTTCAGAGATAAAGATGTCTCTCTCCTCTGGGTTCCAGGACTGGGAGGAGAGGAAGCTCTCCTGCCTTGGGAGTGTGCTTTTAACCTGCTTGGAGGGAGAAAGACAAAGAAAAGACAAGATTGTCTTTCTTGCTTCTGTAGTTTTCAAAATGCCTGGGTGAAATGTTTTGGGAAAGCATGCTTGGAAAACTGGAATATCTGTGATTTTTATGTTATTCAAGTTATTATTCTCAAACTGTAGGAACTGCACTATGCAATAACTAATAGTAAAATCTCTTTTGCTCCTCTATTCCTAGCTATGACCCTAAATTTAAACCAGATCCTAAATGATGCTGACTTTCAAAGGGAGGTGACTATAAACGTAAAGTTTTCAAGTGTCCCTTGCCAGGGCACTAAGATAGGACGGACCATCTTTCAGGAATCAGTGGAGGTTGCCTGAAGAACTAGAGCTATGCTGGATCTACACAAAGTGATCAACTGAGTCACCTGGGTGCAGAAAACACTGTGAGGGCCATGGTTGCATGACTGTGCTAGAGCACTGTTTGAAGCTCAAAGAGAGCAAAAGGTAGTTCTAATTATGATTACTTAAATTGTTTAGTATTTTTTACTCTTTTGATCCCCACTGTTCTCTGCAATGTTATCAACTCTAATGAACGTAGAATATAGACCAGAACAGGCTTTCATGATGCACGGATGGATGCCAGTGTCTCTTAGGCATCAATTTCATCCCAGTCCTTTGTGTCTGGTCTCTTCTTACCCTACTTTACAAGAGAAATCGGGGTGGGAAGCAAGGAATGGAGAGTGAACCCTTATCTTCCAATACCTGACTCCACAATCCTGTCCCTGCATCCTCCCTACAGACAGAGCAGACAAGGACACCCCACAGTGACAAATCTCCTGTTGTCATGATACACAGAGCAGAAAGGAAACACAAAGGCCACACACAGAAGGATCACCTGGGAAGCTGCTGAAAAATGCACATTACCAGATTGGAATATAGCTCAGTGATACAGCACTTACCTATCATGCATGAAGTCCTGAGTTCAATTCCTAGCATGGGAAGGGGTGAAAGAGAGAGTCCTATTCCCGTTCCTGAAGACTTAAATCAGCTTATGATGTGTCTGCATTCCATAGTATGTAAGTCATTACATTTTAGACCAAACATAGAGAAGAAGAGTGCATGTTATTTATCTCCCATGGGTCTTAAAAACTAGTCTGAACATGTTAGAGGGGTCTCCAGAAGCCCTTCCTGGAGGGTGGGCTTTGCCCAACCTGCCCCACTGCCTTTCAGGCACAGATAAGGTAGAAAGATGAAGCCAGCTTAGGGAAAATGTTGTGCCTTCTGCCATCTGTTTACCATTTTCAGACCATCTGTTTCTTCTCATGAAATATTTTGCCTATTAAGGCCCCATAGGGTGGTGATTAACTTGTGTTCTAGACCCAGAACACCAGGAATTAAATTCTGATTTTCTAACTTATAACCTGATTAAAACACTTAACTCTTTCTGTACCCCAGCTTTATGAAATATTAATATCTGGTGAGACACAAGACATTGCAACCCTAATATGGCTAAAGGATACCAGAAACACAGTACCCCTCAACGTGTTTGTGTTTGTTTGTTTGTTTGTTTGTTTTGGCTGCTTGGTTACTTGCAGATGGTTGTTTCGGGAAACTGCAGACACAGGAGGAGCTGAGTTGTCCCAGTGCATTAGACATTTGACAGGAGTTTTCATCCTTGCACCAAGAAGAGAAGCATGGACACATCCCTAGAGATGTGCTCAGCAGAGAAGACACTGGGCCTGGCCTTACCTGTACCAGTCACCTCTGTCTTCTTGGCCATTTTCTCTCACCCCAGCCATTTGCCTTTGTCCCACATATTAACAGTGCTCGTCTGAAGCTTCCTTGATGTATTCTCCAGAGATTGACTAATTTCTCTGGACCCAAATCTAGTAATTTACACCAGAAAACTTTTGTGTGTGTTTCTCTTGTTAATCAGCCTTTTCTTACAGAGAATTCCATTAAGAAGAACAGAAAGAAAAATTGTATTTCCTCTCCTAATACTTACTATTATTGCCTTGAGGATTACACTAATTAAAGTATGTTATGACATTTTGACCAACACAGATGAAGAATTCAAATAGTAATGGTATATTCAGGATTTGAAGCAGAAGCTGTTAAGTGTTTGTTAACCAAAGTGAGTGTTAATTATCTTCCTCTCATTTTTGTTTCCTCTGCTACGATCACTTCTTAAGACAGGAAGAACAGCATCTTCAGCAAATGGCACTGGCATAACTGGATGTTGTCATGTAGAAGAATGCAAATAGATCCATATCTATCACCCTGCACAAAACTCAAGTCCAGGCAGATCAAAGGCCTCAACATAAATCCAGCTACACTGAACCTGATAGAAGAGAAAGTGAGAACTAGCCTTGAGTGCACTGGAGAGTGCTTCCTGAATATAACACCAGTAGCACAGACACTGAGATCAACAGTTAATAAATGGGACCTCATGAAACTGAAAAGCTTCTTTAAGGCAAAGGACACTGTCAATAAGATGGAACAGCAGTCTACAGAATGGGAAAAGATCTTTATAACCACACAACTGACAGAGGGCTGATCACCAAAATATATAAAGAACTCAAGAAACCAGACATCAAAATACCAAATAATCAAATTTTTAAAATGGGGTAGAGATCTAAACAGAGAGTTCTCAACAGAAGAATCTCAAATAACCAAAATACATTTAAAGAATTTTTTCAACATCCCTAGTCATCAGGGAAATATAAATCAAAATGACTCTGAGATTTCATCTCATACCTGTCAGAATAGCTAAGATCAAAAACACTGATATTAGCTTAGGTTGGAGAGGATGTGGAGTAAGGGGAACTTAGGTTGAAGAGGATGTGGAGTAAGGGGAACACTCCTCCATTGCTGGTGGGAGTGCAAACTGGTACAGCCACTTTGAAAATCAATATGGCATTTCTCAGAAAAATGGGAATCAATCTACCTTAAGACCCAGGTATACCAATCTTGGGCATATACCCAAAAGATGCTCAATCATACCACAAGGATACTTGCTCAACTTTGTTCATAGCGGCATTATTCATAATAGCCAGAACCTGGAAACAACCTAGATGCCCCTCGACCAAAGAATGGATAATGAAAATGTGGTACATTTACACAATGGAATATTACTCATCTGTAAAAATAATGACCTCATGAAATTTACAGGCAAATGGATGGAACTAGAAAAAGTCATTCTGAGTGAGGTAACCCAGATGCATAAAGACAAACATGGTATATACTCGTTTATAAGTAGATATTAGGGTAAAGCACAGGATAGCCAACCTACAATTCACAGCCCCAGCGGAGAAGAATAATGAAAGAGACCTCTTGTTGTGTATGGGGGGTGCATTTCTGGGTTAAGAAGAAACCTGGTGCCAGGGAAACTCCCAGGAATCCACAAGGACGACCCCTGCTAAGACTCATAGCAATAGTGGAGAAGGGGCCTGAACTGGCCATCTACTGTAATCAGATTGGTGACTACCCCAATTGTCATCAGAGAGCCTTTATCTAGTAACTGATGGAAGGAGATGCAGAGAAGGCACAGTGTCAATAGCAAAGACACTAGGGGTCAGGTGAAAGGCAAATAGAAGATTCATTTATTCAGTAATGGGGAAAGTCTTATATTCCCTCCTCCCAGGCTTTGTCTCAATCTGGTGAAATTGTATGGCTGTCCCTTATTGGCTGGGCATGATGACAGCACCTGTTGTTAAGCCCTCAGACAGACTCCACATGATCAGGCAAACCCCAGGTTGGCTCATAAGGAAGTACGCTATGTGCATGCCTCAGCAACTGGCTTGAGCCAATTTCCTCAACCCTATGGGCCTGTCCTACTACACATCTACCCTTTTTATTTTATTATGTGGGCCCTCAGCAGGAGTCAGAGTTCTTTGCTCCGGCCTTGTTGACACTGCCTTGGGGGGAGGGGGAGGTCAGCAATTAGACTGTGCCTGACTTAGGTTGGCTTACCCATCATTGACTATCAACCTTCCGTGGGCAATCACCCTGGGTGGGGAGGATCAGACAGTAGCCTTTTGAATTTCAAATTTTGGAAAGCAAGGCATGCATAAACTCCTGTGAAGGGCTATGAGTTGGATGTCTAAAAGCCATTAACACCTGTAGATTCATCTTAGTGAATGCCCACTGTTGCTGAATGTGCTGTAGGAGACACTTTAAAAGGAGAAAGATTAAAAGCACCACCCCACCAATCAAAACTTAAGTGAGGATCCAGGAGGGGGTCAAATCACCTTTTTATGTTGCAGAGATCCACACCTAAGCACTGGGCTGAGCTCCAGGAGTCCTCCTAAAGAAAAAGAGGAGGGATTGTATGAGCCAGGAGGGTTAAGGTCATGATGGAGGAATCGTCAGAGACAATTGACCTGAGCTAGTGGGAGAACGTTGTAGCCAGAAGTTTTCCTATGTCATGCCTGGTCCACAGCTGCTCAGACCCAAGTAAACACACAGAGGCTTATATTAATTAAAACTGCTCAGCCTTTAGCTCAGGCCTACCACTGACTAGCTCTTATACTTAAACTCAGCCCATTTCTGTTCATCTATATGTCGCCATGTGTTCTATGGTTTTACCTGTGTGACCATTACATGCTGCTCCCTGGATGGCAGGCTGGCATCTGCTGACTCAGTCTTCCTCTTCCCAGAATTCTCCTTGTCTGTTTATCCCACCTATACTTCCTGCCTGGCTACTGACCAATCAGCATTTTATTAAACCAGTGTACAAAAGCATTATCAACATTTCCCATTTTCTGTTTAATTAAAAAGGAAAGTTTTTTATTTTAACATAGTAAAATTATATATAACAGAACAGTTATCAAGCAAGAATTACAGTTACAATATCTAGTCTATTTATACTTGGCAAATTTAAAGAAAATATTTTATTTATCCTCTATGAGTCCAAGGTTTCATATCTACCTTATCTCTTATTATAACCAAGGAAAAGTATAATTATAATTATCTAGTCTTCAACTACATCAAAGACTTCAGGAAGATACAATATAGAGGCTCCAATTGTAGATGGATTTCTAAGCAGTCTTATTAAATAAAAAACATAGAGCCAGAAATAGGGGTAAAAATCTGACAGAGATCAGAGGAATTGCAACAGCCACCAGCTAATCTTACTTCACCATGCCACAGCTTCCAAAGTGAGCTACTTCCTGTCTACTCGGGCTTTTATTGCCTTGCTGTTCTGCCCTCTTATTAGCTCTTACCTCTGCTACCTTACTTCCTTGTCACTGCCTGTCTGTACAGACCTCCAGGTCTCTATGGTTGGTACTGGGATTAAAGGCAAGTGTCACCACGCTTGGCTCTGTTCCCTAGCATGGCCTTAAACACACAGAGACCCTGCCTGATAAATGATTGGATTAAGTGCATGTGCTACTACTACCTGACTTCTACATTTACTTAAAATGGATTGCTATCTCCTCTGATCTCCAAGCAAACCTTATTTATTAACATGTAAATAAAATATCACCACAGAACATGGGTTCTGAACCAATAGTTAGGGAGCCTGCAAGGGACCGACCCAGTCTCTCTGCATGTGTGTGACAGTTGTGTAGCTTGCTCTGTTTATAAGGACAGGACCTATCCCTGGGGCTTAACTGGCTTTTGGGAACCTGTCCCCCATGCTGGATTACCTGGCCCATCCTTTTTGCAGGGGGAGGAGCTCGGTATTACCTCAGTTTGATGTGCCATGCTATGTACCAGCCCATGGGGGTGCCTGTCCTTTTTCTGAATGGAGAAGGAGGAGGAGTGGACAGGGAGGGGGTAGATAAGAGTTGGGGGGGAAGGGACAAGAGGAGAAAAGGGAGGGGACACTGTGATCCCAAATGTAAAATAAATGAAAAAATGTTAATTAAATAAAATAAAATTTTACTTTATTTAATTCAAAGTCTTGTTTAAAAGGATAGGAAGAATGGTGAGCTATTCACTTGGCTGTCGTGGGTACAATACCAGGGGTAACTGCACAATCACAGCTCGGGGCTCTACTGCTTGGCTGTATTAGTCAAGGTCACTCACCTCGCAGTCGGCCCACATGAAGGTCATGGAGGCCTGGGGCTGGCTGGTGCAGAGCTATGTGAGGTGAGGATGTATACGGGGCCAGCCATGCATCTGTGACTATGAACTATATCACCCTAAGGAATTTACTCTAAATTAGTGTAGTGACTAAAGGGACTGCTCTCTGCCCTTTGAAGGTTTGCTGGGACAAACTGGTAAAGATGAAACCAGAAGAAAGGCATGCAAATCTATTAACATGCAAAGGGGGAGAATAGCATTGGAAAATCACAGTAGTGAGATAACTCACTGGCCCAGTGCCTTCAGAAACTTTGTGCTTCTTTCTCTGCAAAGAGCAGGAAGGGTAGAGAATGTGGACAATTTTAAGGCATGTAGGTGATTTTTAGGAAACATTTGTGGATTTGGAGATTTTTGTTTGAGTGTTTCAATTGTGCTGGGATCGAACCCAGCACCCTGTACATGTGAAGCACACACTCTACTACTGAGCTACATGCAATTCCAGCTTTCCTTGGGTTCTGATCGTGCAATAGCCAGAAGCAGTCTGTTTGGCCGGCAGAACACACTATAGTTGTAAGTAATTATCTGTGGGATTGAAATGTAGAGCAATGGCAGTGACAAAAGTCTGTCCAGCTGTGCTGACGGGAGGCTTTGGTCTTCATTCCTAAGGCAGGAGCTTGAATGTTTTCCAAAAGGACCAGAGCTCTGTGTTTTCCAAATTGACCAGAGCTCTGTGTTTTCCAAAGGGACCACAGCTCAGTGTTTTCCAAAGGGACCACAGCACAGTGTTTTCTTCCTTTGGTGTCCAGACTTTGAACAGATGAAGGTGTGTAGAAAGCCTCTGCCTACACTGAGAAAAATAAGGGAAGGTAAGAGAGATATTCTGTAACATGAATTGCTAAATGGTCTTATTAATAAAAACTCCAGAGCCAGATATTGGGGTGAAAGCTGAAAGATCAGAGAAACAGAACAAGCCAGCCACGTTCTTACTTCTATGAAATCCTTAGCTTCAAGAGAGAGACTTCCTGTTTACTCACGCCTTATATACCTTTCTGTGCCCTGCCATCTTACTTCCTTCCTAGTGCTGGGATTAAAGGTGTGTGCCACCATGCCTGGCTCTGTCCCCAGTGTGGCCTTGAACTCACAGAGATCCAGAGAGAGAGAGAGAGAGAGAGAGAGAGAGAGAGAGAGAGAGAGAGAGAGAGAGAGAAATTAGAGAGAGAGAAAGAGAAATTAGAGAGAGAGAGAGAGAGAGAAGAGAGAGAGAGAAAGAGAGAGAGAGAGAGAGAGAGAGAGAGAGAGAGAGAGAGAGAGAGAGAGAGAGAGAGAGAGATCTGCCTCCTGAATGCTAGGATTAAAGGTGTGTGCTACCACTGCCTGACCTTTATGTCTAATTTAGTGGCTGGCTTTGTCCTCTGATCCCCAGGTAAACTTTATTGGGGTACACAATGTATCACCACATTTTCATTTTGGGATCAGAGCTGAGGTCTGTCAGCGTCTTGGTACAAAGACTTCTGAGCCCTAACTTTTAGCTTCCAATAAAATCAAAGGAATGTTCCTTAGACAAAAATCAAGAGAATTACTTTTAAAACCAGGACCCCCTCAGGGAAGAAAAAGTGGAGACATCTCCCCAAACTGATTTAATCTATGTACTACACCCTCCAGCCTTTCCTCCCAGATCCCCCAGTTAAGTATATTATTGTTGTTGTAGGGATACATAAAGTAGGGTAGATACAGAATGGGAAGGGGATGAATCTGGGAGGAGTTTGGGGGAAAGGATGGATATGATCAAAATACAATGTATAAAATTTGCAAAGAATTAATAAAAATAAATTTTAAAGAAATGCTATCTATCCAGCCCAAATCTGTTATCTCAATAAAATGCAAGCAGCACTCACCACAGAACTGAGTGTGGTAAAGTGTGCCCTAGAAATGAGATTCGCTTTAGAGAATCACCTTCTTGCTGTTTAGAAACCCATGAAACTTACTATGAGCCTTAGGTGGGAACATTGTTAAACTGCTGAAGCATGTCATATTGCAGTACACCTTGAGTATGAGCCATTAGACTACCTGGAGGCAATGCAGCTCAGTTCTCATTGTGGGTCTCCAAGAAGCTGTCTACTTAATTAAATGACAAACATTCAAGCTATGATGCCCCAGGTGCTGGAGTCCACAGGGGGTGCCTACGACTGACCTTGGCCACTTGCTACCTGTCTGAGTTGGAATAAATAATAAAAATCTCTTTGAGGTTGAGTTGCTCTTCTGGGACATGGGGAGCAAGATACAGAACTAAACTTTCTGGGTTATAACTTTCCTCAGCTGTAAGTCCCAGAAAAATCATGACTCAAGAGCTGTATCATGGGAAGTTCCATCACACATAGCAGGAAATGCCCAGGCATGGCCACAGGTGTGCCAAGCAGCCAGCCTACCTCTGCTTTGCTAGGTTCTGGCCTCCACCCTCTGTGTTCGCTTCTTTCACAACTATTGCAGTTGCAGGTAAATGTCAGGTCACCAAAAGGGAGAGAGAGGGAAATCTCTCTTCCTCAATGGGAAAACCTTCATCTCTTTCTTCCAATCATCCTTCCCGTCATCTCTCTCTGACAAGAACTACCCACGTCACTTGATCACTTCTGAACTAATCACTTGAAACAGGTGTCATGATGGGTATAAAAGACCATTCCAACCTTATCCTTGAACTAAGGACAGGACCACCTTCCCTGAGGACAGGGAGATGGGGGAAAACAACAGCTTCCTAGAAAAACAAAACTGTCCTAATAAGTTGTGGGCCAGCTAAACATGTCTATATCACCATAAAAAAATTCTTGTGATGAACACATAAATGGGTGAAAATGGCCTATACCATCGCCTGGCATGTGAGAATGATAGCAACTTGTATTTTGAGGAGTCATAATATTAGTTACTTTATATAAATTACATAATTTAATTGGTGTTCTGTATGGTACCTACCATTATTATACCCATTTCAGTTAAGAACACTGAGTCACGAGTGGAATGAGTAACTTAATCCAGGCAGAATATACATTCAAACTCAGTTTTATTTATTTCAAAGACCTGCTCTCATTCATTGGTTCCCTTCAAAGCCCTACTCTCATTCATAGGTTCCCTTCAAAGCCCTATTCTCATTCATTGGTTCCCTTAAAATCCTACTCTCATTCATTAGTTCCCTTCAAAGCCCTACTCTCATTCATTGGTTCCCTCTGATTTTCTGTGCTGAAATGCAAATCAAATGTTCCATTCCTTCACTAATATCAAGAAATGTATGCATTTAGGACTGTAGAAAATTAACCCACAAATAAATAAGAACATTGTAGCTAGAGTTTTCCTGCCTGGCCCACAGTCAGGACAAATCTTTGTCACCCACCAGTCCCACAGCCTCTCAGACCCAACCAAGTAAACACAGAGACTTGTATTGCTTACAAACTGTATGGCCGTGGCAGGCTTCTTGCTAACTGTTCTTATAGCTTAAATTAATCCATTTCCATAAATCTATACCTTGCCACGTGGCTGGTGGCTTATCAGCGTCTTTACATGCTGCTGGTCATGGCTGCGGCTGGCAGTGTCTCTCCCTCAGCCTTCCCCTTCCCAGAATTCTCCTCTCTCCTTGTCCCACCTACTTCCTGCCTGGCCACTGGCCAATCAGTGTTTTATTTATTGACCAATCAGAGCAATTTGACATACAGACCATCCCACAGCAGAACATGAGGAAACAGCAGTGATGGCCTTGGTGGCAGACTGGAAGAAAGACCCCAAGAGAGAGGGAAGTCTTTATACACAACTCTCTTTCATCAATGAGAAGACTTTCCTCTTCTTCTGGTCCCCATCCAACCACTCTCTCCCTCATCCCCCTGTGACCAGAAGTGACTAAGGGGCTGAACAAGGAGACCATGGATTGAGCACCCTTGGGAAATCCACATGGTCTGGACCTTATGCCATGGTGACTGGGGAGGTGGTAGGACAGCCTGTCCCACCTCTGTAGTAGTTTGTAGTTTTCATAAGACTTGGGCAAAAAAAACATGACTGTGCACCCTGCCAGATAGAGGAATGGAGAAGCAAAGCAGAGGCCCTGACATGCTCACCTCTGGGAGACTTTAAATGCTGCCTCCCCTAGGATCTCAGAGGCCTCTGCACTACATCCCCATCAACTTTATGAGTCAGGAAACCATTGCACCAAAGAAGACCAACCCCATTAGAAAACTCAATCCTTTCCCTAAAGTCTTCCTCTATCTCTGACCTATGAACCCCAATCTACAATGTTATGAACTCTCAAGAGTTTAACTCTCCTGCCCCTGAGTCAGAGGTATCTCCAGATACATTTGTTTTGGATGGAGAGTACTGGTGTTCAAACTCAGAGGACTATGTGCCTATCCCCAGTTTTCATGCCCCTTCTAAGGTCATGTCCCCACACCTAGATTATGTCAGCCTGAGTCATATTCCTGCAAAAGGATTCCCAGTCACAGAACACTAGCAGACCAGATGGTCTTCCCCAGGGGAGTATGGGAAAAGAGGGTTTCTCTTTATGTCTCAACTATTTCTGCAGCACCAACTTTAACACCAAGAAAGCACCTTCCAGGACACACTCTGGGCAGGTTTGGGCAGTGAAGCTTTTAAACAGAATTGATTCGCTACTAACCCATGCAGAACCTTGACTGTTAACAAGGTCTGCACCTTGTTCGTCATCATTTACTTTATCTAGTCTGGAAATTTCTTTCTAGATGTCTGTGCCTTCTGACATTAGACAGGTTAGTAAAACAATCAGTCTGGGAAACAATGAGGTGAAATCAGTGCTGACTGTGATCATTGCAAGTTCCCCTGGACCCAGGACTGAACCTCTGCAGAAAAGCACACATGGTAAAAAGTGCTCAATGTTGATAGAGGTTTAAAAAAAGAATAAGAAAGACATCTTGCTCATTGTCTACACACAGTCACTGTTTTGAATGTTAGTTGTTTCTTTTTCTTTGTCCTTTCTCCACTATAGAAAATGAAAAGGAGTAAAAAAAAAATAGTCAAAGCACAGAATAGCTCTCTAAGACTGTGTGGTATGTGATTATGTCACCAGTTGATGTGTGACCAATGGTGAGTGCTTTGCCTTCTCTGGATCCTATCTCTCATGTCCGCAAACAGAAGCTTGGTTTTTTGTGACAGTTGATATTGACTCTCAACTTGAAAGGGTTTAAAACAGTGGTTCTCAGTGTGGGTTTGGATGCATTCAGGTCTGCAATCAAGCACTTACATTATGGTTCATAACCGTAGAAAATTACAAAACAAAATAATTTTATGGTTGGGGGCCCCAGCTTTAGGAAGGTTGAGAACCATAGGTCTAGGATCATTTAGGAGACCAATAAATATCTGGGCATATCTGGGAGGAAGTCTGTAGATTGGGTTAACTGATGTGAGAAGGCTCACCCTAAATGTGAGCAATGCCATCGCCTGGGCAGATCTTGGACTGAGAAAACGAGTTGAGGACCAGTGTTGATCTTTCTCTCTGCTTTATGAATGTGAGTGTGATGTGATCAGCTGCCTGAAGCTCCTGCTACATTGACTTTCCTGCCATGATGGACTGAAATCAAAATAAAACTCCCTTAAGTTACTTTTGCAAGATATTTTATTACTGTGATGAGAAAAGTAACTAATTTTATTTTCAAAATCACTTATATATTAAAATGGCATTTAAACATAATTTACTGTCGATGTTTCCCAAGTTCTGAGTCATGGAACTTCTCCAAATCCATCAGCTTCATGCAGGCTCAGACCCATCTCCCTCAACTGGGTGTGGTCTATTCTTCCCTTTCAACTCTATCTGCAGGATCCTGCCTTCTTCTGATGTGCTGTGCAATGGTTGCTCTCCGAAAATAGCAAGTACCTACTGACCACTCAGGAAGGAGGTGCAGTGAGGACCCAGAGATAACGATCTACAAAAGACCCAGCAGCCAGATGCGGCCAGACAGTCTGAGGTTCAATCAGAGCAACTAAGAGCACGCAAACCAACAGAATAGAATGTAGGGTCAGCTGGTCCTGAGGTTTGTAAAGTGTGGCCCTAGGAGATGGGAAGGTTCCCCAGAGGCACTGGCGCAGAGTGGGTGGGGAGACAGAAACAAATGGCCAGCTCCACTCTGCCAGCACGAGTCCACCTCTGACTCATACATTCCCAGGTTTTCTGCCTAGAAAGAAATCTAAAGGTCACCAGTGTTGTCTTCCCTTCCTCAGAATGAGTCCTGCACACTTCCAGTAAGCTCTCCTAAGAAAATTGTACTAGATCTATGAAAGCTTCAAGAGCATCATCCCGCTGCACTTTACAGTAGAGAAGGAAACAGGAATCATAGGCAAGAAAGAGAAGTGGCTGGACGTGCACCATGTTCCCAGACATGGAACACTGGGAAGTCCCAGATAGCATGGAAGACGGGCACTTACTTGGGAAAATGTTCACAATAGATTGCTAAGTGGAACACAACACATACACATTTGTTCTGTGGCTAATTGTCTGCATCTATGTCATTGAAGGGCATTCTTGGAGTGTCTAACTGGGGCACCACCCTGTCCAAAATGGTCAGCAGCTGGCCTGTGGCATTGGCCTGGTGGCCCTTTTCTCATCTGCCAACTCTCGTTCCTGCATGATATCTCCTCCTGCTGCTGCTGCTACTGTTGAATGAATAAATATCTCCATGCTATAGTGCTGCCACCTCCCTGTCTCCATTTCTGGTACACCAGAACTGCAGGATTCTTCACTGGTGACTCTGAGCCACATCCAGTTTTTCTGATCCTGAACTGCTCAGGAATGTACCCAGAGTCTCATCTGTTTCTTTGAATGGTTTCTTCCATTTCTGGCCATCAACTTCTGTCTAACAAGCATCAAATCCTGTTCGTCAGCAAGAAGGGATCTTCTTCTTCTCTGGTTTTGTTTTACTCTTCCACCTGAAAAACAACAGAAGAAAAAAAAAAAAAACAACAGCAAAACTTCTTACTGTTCTTCAATTTGCAACACTAAGCACGTGTATGAGTGTAAACACCTCTACTCGGTATTACATAACCAATAAGGGAATGTGTCTTGGGGTTGGAAAGATATGATAGACAGGTAACAGCCCTCCAGAAGTGATACATGATCGGTTATATGACCACAGAGGTAGAAGTTGGAGTCTACTTATGGAGCTGGAAGAAGGAACAATAGTCACAAGATGCTGGCAGCTTCCTTCCTTTACTCCAAGGAATGCCGGTGGCCGAAAGGGTCAACCAATCTGTTTCCCTCACCTGCAGTCACTGGTGGGGAGCACTGCTTCTGTCCTGTAATCACTGGTGGGGAGCACTATTTTTCTCCTGCAGTCACTGGTGGGGAGCATTGTTAGCTGTCTTGATCCTTGTTCTACAGTGCACATTTCAGCTTCCAAGCTCTGGATCAGCAAAGTAACACATTTGTATTGCTTTAAGTCATGCAATGTGGGGTACCAGGTTATCACACTGAGGAAACTCATCCAAAAGGTAAGAAGTTCATTCTGGGAACAGCCAACCTGCCCCATTGTTAATGACTAGGATGGCACTAAGAATGACTTTTCCTTAACTATATTTTCTGTCTTTAATCAAATGAACACACAGTAACTTTTGTAATAAGGCGGAAACATTTTCAAAAAGAAAATCCTAGTGAAGCATTATAGGAAGGTCCTGGAAGGGAGATGAGCTGGAATTTATAAAGGTCCTGGAAGGGTGACCTGCAATCTCACCTGTAGCTTGGTGGGGCATGGGACTGAGTCAAAGGCGACAAGCATGGGGTCTGAAATACTGCCTTTACCATTTCGGACCTTGATGTCCAGGGAGTCTGGAGACAGGGTTAGGACAGCATTCGGGAACTTTGGTGCTCTCAAAATACAGACTGAGAGAAGGAATCTAGAAGTGGGCAAGCATAGAAAGAGATTAAAAAACAAAACAAAACTGAAAAGGAGTCAAGGATGTTGCCTGTACCAACATTGGGGAGGAAGCAGGAAGATAAGGAGTTCAGGGTCTTCCTCAACTTCATAGCAAGTTCAAGGTCATCCTGTCTACATGAGACTGTCTCAGACACAGACACACAGACACACACAGACACACACAGACACACACACACACAGAGGGGGATGCACTAGGGTAGCTGTGGAAGAAAAGTCAAGCTATTACATGAAAGTGAAAATGAGTCTCAGACACTACAGTGACAAACAGTTCTTCTTTTCATGTCTGTAGGAAGGAAGTCTCAACAAAGTCAAGGCAATGGACTGGCCTACCCGGAGGAAACCGCAACACAGGGGATTTTACAGGCCCTGTTGCAGAGGCCATGCAGAGTTACCTACCAGAACATTCCATCTAGGCCCTTCCTGGAAATGACCCTTCCTTGGGGCTTTTTCTCACCCTTTTCCATCCAATAAATGCAACTTTCATAAGCACTCCATAGTCTCATGGTCATGGAGGAAAATAGGGGAGGTATATTCTAGAAACAGCTATACTCAAAAGAGATATGGTGCAATTTTTAATCTTCTGGAGATTCTATTAAAAATAAATGAAGTGAGATGAATTTCAACAGTGTGGTGATATATTGTGTAGCCCAATATGTTGTGTACCCTAATAAACTTATCTGGGGATCAGAGGACAGAGCCAGCCACTAGATTAGACATAGAGGCCAGACAGTGGTAGCACACACCCTTAATCCTATCACTGGGGAGACAGAGATTTGTCTGGATCTCTGTGAGTTCAAGACCACACTGGAAACAGAGCTAGGCAGTGGTGGCACACACCTTTAATCCCAGGACTTGAGATCTCATGTGTTTGCTAGGGAAGGACACACGCCTTTAATCCTAGGAAGTAATGTGGCAGGACACAGAAAGGTATATAAGGTGTGAGGAAATAGGAACTCACATTCTTGAGACTGAGGATTTCGTAGAGGTAAGAGCTTGTGGTTAGCTTGCTCTCTGATTTTCAGCCTTTACCCCAATGTCTAGCCCCAGGTTTTTTATTAATAAGACCATTTAGCAATTTGTGTTATACAATAGTATATCTCATTTAATTAAATTATACTCAAAATATTTCAACATGTAGTCCAAGCTTAAAATATATCGAGATAGCTATCATTTATTACTTCACACTAGATCTTCAGGATTTGATGTGCATATTGCATTTATATTTTAGATTTATATCTATTATACTAGCCGTATTTTAAGTATTCAACAGCTCCATATAGTTTGTAACAATTATACTAGACTACAGTTCTAATTAAAAGAAATAAGACTGAATTAGTCTGTTGCATGTTACTGCTGTGAGATGTTCTGTATGTCCTGTGGGAGCCCGTTCTCGGGTTCCTCGTGGCTTTACCCAGCAGGTCCGCATAGAGGATGATTAGGACCATGGGCCTGAGTGCAGGTGTCTGAGATGATCTGCACTTGGCTGTGCTGGGGGATGGTCTGTATGTCAAGTTGCTCTGATTGGTCAATAAATAAAACCTGATTAGCCATGGCTAGGCAGGAAGTATAGGTAGGACTAACAGAGAGGAGAAATAAAAGAGCAGGAAGGCAGAAGGACTCACTGCCAGCTGCCACCCTGACAAGCAGCATGAAAATGTCGGTAAGCCACGAGCCACGTGGCACGGTATAGATTTGTGGGAATGGACTAATTTAAGCTATAAGAACAGTTAGCAAGAAGCCTGCCACAGCCATACAGTTTGAAGCAATATAAGTCTCTGTGTTTACTTGGTTGGGTCTGAGCAGCTGTGGGACTGGCGGGTGACAAAGGTTTGTCCTGACTGTAGGCAAGGCAGGAAAACTCTAGCTACATGTTACTATAACAAAATACCTAAACCTGGCTACTCTATAAAGAAGAGAGTTTTCTGTCCATGACCACATTGCTCCTTAGCCCCAATGGGCTCCTTGTGTTCCACACAGCTATACACATGAACCACTTCAGATCCCTTAGAAGAACCACACAGAAAGTGCAATTAGGGGGATCAGATATTAATACCTAAAATTAGTTGCAGAAGTGTGAAATACCAATCATTACATAATTTTTAAAGCATATTCTCCTCTTAGAGCACGAAAGATTAAATAGAGACAGACCAGAAACATGTTGTGTATGTTGAAAGGTTCTATTAGCCAAAGCCCAAGGTAACCCAAAGCATAGCTGTGCTCTAGACACTAGTTGAATTATGTTGCATTTTGTTGTTGTTGTTTGAGAAGTCAAGAAAAAATACAGATTGTTTTTGTTCTAAGACACAAATCTGAAGGTATTTTTTACCACTAACAGAAAATGAAAAACAGTATGCAAATGGAGAAATAACTTTCTATCTCAGAAACTCTGTGCTCCTGGGTTCCATTTTTTTTTTTTTCAAATGATCCATTTGTGATGTGTTGTCCTGGCCCCCTACTCCTCCTTTGGTTTTCCACACTGTGAAGCTTCTTATGTTCCAAGGTTCATCACCCTTTGCTAGGTCTACAGACCTTGTTTATTGCCCTACCCTGCTTCATTATGTTCTTTTGACACTAAAAATTTATCAGAGCATGCACATTTATGTATCCATGCACTCACCAACACATATAGACACACACAGACAGACAGACAGACAGACACACACACACACACACACACACACACACACACACACACCTGAACAGACCCACATGTAGAAACATCATACCAAACACCAGAAGTCCTCAGACGGTTGTCAAAAATTCATGAGCCACATAGTCATTCCAAGGCTCCTAACTTTGTGACATCTGGTTAAATTTCTTGGCAAAAAGAAACATAATGTCACGTTTTTAAAAGTCTACAGGATATCTTCAAGGATATGGAGTTCTATGATATTGTTTTTATTTCCTAGGATGTGCACTAGGTGAGTATTCTTTCAGAATGCTATGTGGTCTACTTTGCTAAACTTACCTGTAATTGGTAGCATTTTCAAAGTATATGAATCCTTCAAGGTGGTTTTCTTCTTAGTAGGTCATGATTTGCTCCAGCAATCATGCTCTGGGACTTAAACCCTTACCTCATACACATAGTTTTAAATGTAGTGAGCTTCTCTTCATTCCTCTGGAGCCCCAGAGGATAAATGTTGCCTATCTAACTGAAAAGCATGGAGCACAGTGGAGATTTAGCTGGGTGACAGATGAGCAGTGCTACGGACTGGACCCAGCTAAGAAGCCCCAGGTGTCAGAGGTGAGGGACATACCCAGTGTGATGAGAAAGAAGAGGAGGAGAAATAATGAACCAACATTCTGAATATAAAATCCTCAGATAGAAACTGAATCAACTATTGAACGCATGTCTGATGGCCCTTGGTCTCTTCCTTGCCCTTTTGTAAGTAGTGTGGGGCTGTCCTGGTTGGGGCATCTCCCAAGGATGGGAGGAGATAGGCCATAGCCCGAGACTAGCTGCCCCACCAGAAATTAATCTCAGTCCTGACCAACATTCTTACACATTGCTTTCTCAGCCAAACAAGACACAAAATTCAGAAGATTGTTCATATCTAAATTCAAAGTTTTTAAAATTGGTGTTTTCAGTATATTTTTCTAAGCCCCTGGGTGAATGACATATTTAAGGTCAGCATTAAAACTTCTCTTCTGGGCCCAGCTGAGCACTTTTCTTCCCTGGCTAGAAGGCCAGACACAAAACTGAGCAAGAAGCCCCATGGAAATTGTGTCTAAGATGTAGGAAATTTCCACAAGCCAGTTTTTTAAAAAATGACCTGACTTCCTGCCTTTTTTTTTAATGAGACTAACTAAACACACAGACAATGTGCCAAAATCCAACTATAGAATGTGCATCAATTATGAAGTCAGGCACCTCAGATCCCTGCTAGAAACCAGGAACAAAGGGGTTGAAGCCAGGCGGCCCTTTCCCACCTACGACATAATCTCTACAGGTAAAACAAGATAGTCTGTTGGTCAGAAGGCCAAGCTGGATTTTGAAGATATGATGCAAGGCAGAACCTGTCAATGACTCACTCTACAGGGCACCTATCTCTGAGCCTGCTGAAGGATTCTTGTGCCTATTGGACAGGGATGGGAAGTCCTCTTATAATAGGAACTACCCCACCATGTACACACATCTCTGGGAAGATTCCCCCATCCTCATACATGGAAGCCTGGAATTTCCCTGACAGTCACTCTCCTGTTGCAAGGGTCTAGTCACTGTGTTTCCAGAGAATACTCATGACCACAAATCCACAACCCCCCCCCACACACACACACACCCAGTCTATTGTTCATGGGGCTCCAGCACCCTCAGGATGCCAACAATGCCCCTTGTTACACTCGTGATGGATTCCTTTCTTAAGGTCAACATGAGGGTTAATATGACCTTCCTGTATTCTTCACATTCATACTGAGATCTGGCTTCCACCTACTTAAGAACAAGGGGGATGCTGTTGGCAGTCTTTCCGCTGCCACAGTTCCTTCCTAGAATATCTCCTTTCTCTGTTTGCTGTGTTACTGTAACTGCAGCCTCGGCCCTTGTGGAGTCCAAGATCAGAATAATGGCAGAGAACAACAAAAGAGTTGCCTCTCCCTTTCTGGGTGGGCTATAGGCGCAACAGTGAGTACTAGACATCTTTAGATGGTGGCTGGCCTGTCCGTGAAAGTGCAGTTCTTCCTGGATTCCGAACAGCGGCTGTCAGTGCTTTCTCTATGCAAATAAGCAGCGTTGGTTTAGTGCAACGTGAACGTCTGAATCCCAGGACTGAAAGGGCTTTTGTTTTAGATACTTCTTTGACGTGGTTTTTCCTTTCACTTTGGTCCTACTCAAGTTACCCAACAATCACTTACTGTTCAGAGAGAGCCACCCCTGCCAGAGACATCAGGACCTGAAAATCCAATTCTCTGAGAGTCAGGAGTGACTCTCAGAAACCTGTCCCAGGTCTGAGACGGTCGCCCCCTTAGGAAAGTTAACAGACTTTAAAATACTGAGACAGTTGCTCACTTCAGGCACTTCAAACTACTCCTGCCTTCAAGACACTACAGCAAAAACGCAAGCCTTAGCTAGAGAGGTAATTTTTCACCAGATTGCTTAACGTGAGACACAGTTAACTCATTTCCTGGGACCCTGGACATGCCATGCCTCTGTTTAGCAAAGCTTAAAAAATAGGTACTTCACCCGCTGCCGGCAGTCTCCTCTCTGCTGTCCTGCCAGTGTGCAGTCGTCTCAGGATGCTCTTCCACATGATTGCACTTCGAAGAGGCTGTGGTGCGGAGAAAGATTTGGTGTGTGCTTGCATAGCTGGCTGGGGGCCAGGTGTCCTCACTAGATAGAAAATAAAAGTGAAAAATGAGCCCCAAGTTCCCTAAAGGGCAAAAGAGCATGAAGGCACTGTCAGCATGAATGGCCCGAACGAAGAGAGCCTCTGGCTTAAGTCTCACGTAGGCACCTGGGTCGGCAGTGGATGGAGGGCTCCCCTCCCCTGGGTCGGTAGTGGATGGAGGGCTCCCTCCTGGATCAGCAGTGGATGGAGGGCTGCCCTCCCCTGGGTCGGCAGTGGATGGAGGGCTGCCCTCCCCTGGATCGGCAGTGGATGGAGGGCTGCCCTCCCCTGGATCGGCAGTGGATGGAGGGCTGCCCTCCCCTGGGTCGGCAGTGGATGGAGGCTCCCCTCCCCTGGGTCGGCAGTGGATGGAGGCTCCCCTCCCCTGGATCGGCAGTGGATGGGGGGCTCCCTCCCCTGGGTCGGTAGTGGATGGAGGGCTGCCCTCCCTGGGTCGGCAGTGGATGGAGGGCTCCCCTCCCTGGATCAGCAGTGGATGGGGGGCTCCCCTCCCCTGGGTCAGCAGTGGATGGAGGGCTCCCCTCTCCTGAGTCGGGGTCAGATCCGAGTCAGAAGCTGCAAGCGGACGGGACGTACAGAGGAACAAGGAGGAAGGATACTGAGTGCACTAGGTTTAGACCATTGTGGGAAAGAATGGTCTTGACTGAAAACATAAGGAGGGGACAAAGAAAAGAAAATTCTAAGTGGGTGTTAATTTTTAATTGGATCAGATCAGCCAATATCTGAAACTGTGTTAGCACTCAAAAACAATATTCATACCTGTTTAAAGTAGACTTTGAGACCACAATTCTAGTAACAATTTGGTCATAAAAATAAATTATATGCAAGCATATGCTCTCTCTTTCTCTCTGTCTCTCTGTCTCTCTGTCTCTCTCTCTCTCTCTCTCTCCGTCTCTCTCTCTCTCTCTCTCTCTCTCTCTCTCCTTGCCCCTTTGTGTGTGGGAGTGATGAGGGTGGATGTGGGTATGCGGGTATGGGTGTGCAAGTGTTAAAATCCTGTTACAGATACAACTTAAAATGTAAAACTTCTTGGGTTGTTATTAGAAAGGTCCAATACCCAAGGGCTAAGACCCAAGTCACTTCATCTTAAGAATGTCCCTTTTCCTGCTGGAATAGACCAACGCCTTCAAGAGAAGAATCATGGGAAAGAGATGGTAACAGCAGCATGTTTCTAGCCCAATCTGATTTTTAAAATGAAGAGAGAGGGGGAGGCACAGAGAGAAAGAGACAGGATCAGAGACAGAGACTGAGAGCATGCACTTCCCTGTCCTGTGGAAACGGATGTGTTACACTGGCATGACCCCCAGCCAGAGCACTACTACTTTCACTTTTCAAACAATGTGAAAGAGAAAACTTGGTGGCGAGGACAAAAGAAGTGATTCTTCTTAGCTATTTGTAGAAATGCATGGACCTTGAGACAGAGCAAGGAACAGTTTGTATGTGAGCCAAGAATCTCATCTCCGTGATGCTCAGAGCAGAAACTTGTAGTTGATAAGACAGTTCAGAAGTTAGGACTTTGCTGGGCTCATCAACCATCTATTTAAACCTAGTTGCTTCTCCCTTTTCCTTATGAAGTACCTTTTAATGACTAGTGACCGACAAGCTCAAATGTTTCGGATGCAGAATCTAAGCTGTCATGAGTGAATGCCATAGCAGAGGGGTGGTTAGCTTGTGTCCCAGATTTGCCTCTCACAAACTGTGCTCAGATGAGTGATGTGTCCCCCCCCCCCAAGCCTTAAGTTCCTCCATGACAAAGCAGGGACCATGACAACTGAATATCAGCACAGTGTTTTGTGAGGGTGAATGAGATCATAGACATGCCTTCCTCAGAACAGCTTCCAATGTGCAGGAGTCATTCCTCCTGAGGGCGAGGGAACCAGAAAACCAGGAGACACAATCAAATATGTCAAATAAATTATTAGTAAGTAAATACTTACTTTAAAATACTCTGTTCCATCACAGTAACCCAGGTCAGTGCAAATCAGCATGCAGCCAACCTTGGTGGTTTAATTGTTTGGTTGATTTTGCCTCCTACTGATTTTGCCTGATGGTGTAGATGACTTTCTTCAGAAGTCAAGGATTGTCATGTCCTTTCTGTTTGGTCCTCTGGTATAACAGCTCCAAGTGTGACATGGAACAACAGAGACTTATGCACATGTGCATAATCCAGGACAAGCACTTAAGAGCTGGTATGCCAGCAGGTAGTTGTAGGGTAGTTATGACTCTGAGAGTCTCTAGTATTTAATGACATTTTTGGCCTCTAATTTGCTCAGATTGTGATGGGTTCTTTGTTTATATGTTGTCAGGGTCTCACCATGTACCCCAAACTGGCCTCAAACTCACTATCCTCCTACCTCAATCTTTTGAGTGTTGGGATTTTTAAAAAACATATTTTATTTTTAAAGAGCAATTTTTAGGTTCAAGGCAAAATTGTGTTGAACACTATCATTTTTTATCCACATGAGTACAGCATCCTCCTCCAAAATAGAGCATGTGTGACAACTGATGAGCCTAGGTCATTGTCACCCAGAGGTCATGGTTTGCATTAGAGTTCTATAAGTTTGAATGACTATTCGATGTCTAGTGTCCCCACACACATCACAGTGTCTTACAAAATAGATTTGTTGTTCCAAAAAGTCTATGCTACAGCCCATATTTTAAAGAAGATACAAGGCAGGTTTGTGGACCCTGGCCCATCATCCTAGGATTGGGGAGATGATAGCAGGGAGACAATAAGTTTAAGATCTATATTGAACTCAAGGCCAGCCTGGGCTCATGAGACCCTGTCTCAAGAAAATAAAAACATAAAAGTGAAAGAGTGTGTGTTTATGCCCACCCACATAACCCACTAACTGCTCTTTATTTCTCCTGTGAGACCAAGGGGACTAGAAAGTGGTTCTCTCTAAACTCACTGATGACAACTCTTCTGAGACCAAGTGAGAGCATCTAATCTTCCAGGAAGGAGCAAGTCTTACTGCCAGGCAGGCTCCGGGCCAAGGACCCAAAGCAATCACAGCACCCACAAAAAGTGTTTCAATTTCACTACTTTTATCAATAGACAAAATGGGTAGTTAGGGCTGGATAGACAACTCAGTGAATAAAACATTTCCTGCCCAAGCACGAGGACCTGAGTTCAAATCCCCAGAGCCCCCAGGAAGATTGTGAGCATTTGTCTTTAGTCTGGCCCCTCTCTGACAAGATGAGAGACAGAGATCGGTGAATCCCTGGAAGATCAGAAGCCAGCTAGTTCAGTTTATACAACCGTGAACAACAAAGAGAACCTGTCTCAAATAAGGTGGAAAGGAAGGACTGGCAAGCAAAGTTTCTCTCCAACCTCCACACACATACAGGACTCCTGTACTCACACACGAGAGCGAACACATCACACATGCATCCACACACGTCATACACATACAAGCATGCACATGCACACACAGAGACAAACAAGAATATTTAATAATGAGAACAATCTGGATTATATTCATCTTTATGCCAATGTAATTACAAAATGTGGTTTGAATTTTTATGGAAAAAAAAATGAGAATGCTGAGTTTGGAGAGGCTTCGCAGGAAGGTCTTAAGGTAAACAAATTGGTGATGTTATCTCCTACTGTGTGTCTACTCATCCATTTTCTTCCTCTTGCCATTCCAGGCAAAAGCCACAGCAACACTGAGTTCTCCAAGGTTGTCTTTTTAAACAGCTACCAGTATTGATTATACAGAACTTGTTTATTTCGTGTGCCCATCATAAGCCTCTCCCAGATTTTTCACACCCCCATCCCAGATACCAACTAACAATGTCACAGCAACTAACAGCACAGTGGGGTCACACCTGCATGGGCCAAATTAAGATCTGGCCTGGGTAGCGCTCCTCTGGGAGTAGATCTCACTTCAGAGGCTCCTGTGAATCACACAGAGCAGCAGTGATCACACTTCTCACAGCCAATGGGCTGTGCCTTTTGCAGATTAACGAGCAAGAGCAATGACTGAGCACTTAGTTGTCACCTGGTCAAGTGCTGGTCTCCATCCACACCGGAGAGCTGTAATGAAGATGTGGCTAGCATTTTCTATCTAAAACAATGTAGAGGAGAAAACAATTAAAGAAACAAAACAAGCAAAAATGGTAGTGTTTCCTTCTACATTGAAGTGTGTGTGTGTGTGTGTGTGTGTGTGTGAATGATATTGAGAAGTTATTTCCACCAAAATGCTTGAACCAGTTGCACACAGACTAGTCTTGATTTATTCTTGCGTCAAACTGTAGCTGCTGCTCACCATTTTTGCCCCTCTAAACAATGCAGTTCTGATGTGCACAAACCAGCCTTGCATTGACTCTATTACTTGTAGGACACTCACTATGTATGAAGAACACAGGTACCTACTCCATGACAACCACCCTCACTCAGAGTTCGATTTCTACTTCTAAAGCCAGACAGCTCAAAAGAAGCACCTAGAAAATGATCATTCAAACCCAAGGTGTATTTTCATGGGAGTAGTGTCTGCCCTTGAGAACGTCATCCTCTATTCTCTTGACAGTGAATCAGACTGAAAAACAACAACAACAACAACAACAACAACAACAAGAAAGACCTTCTCAGGCCTAGTAGGATAGATACACTTTGGCACAGGAACAGTGGGATTGGCTATCAGAATGCCAATGTCAAAATCAAGTGGTAAAATCGTTTGTATTTGGGTGTGAAACTGGCTCCTTTAGGTTTTGTTGAGTAAGCGGAAGAATGAGCAGGGCAGGGAAATGGGTCTGAGTCAGGGGATTACTGTCCAAGCATTACAACCTGAATTTTGGCCCCCACCATCCTGGTAAAAGCTGTGCACAGGCGCAGTATGGCCAGTGCTTCGGGGTGCACATTGGAGGATCCAGAAACTCTCTGGCCAAAGAGAAAAACAGCAGGAGGAGGGAGAGACTCTGGCTTGAGGGAATAAGGTAGAGGGGGACACAACAGGACACCTGACATCCTCTTCTGGCCACCACACGTGAGCACACGGACACACGCACACATGAATATAGTATATAGACAGCACACACGTGAGCACACGGACACATGCACACATGAATATAGTATATAGACAGCACACACACACACACACACACACACACACACAAGGGTGGCTTCACCTTAAAGGAAACATTCCCTTACAGAGCTTAAGGATACACCTGCTGATGAACCCGGTCTGAGAAATACTTCCCCATGTTAATTTGCAATACTTTTCTCTGCTGTTCACATGCAAGTTGGTCTACAAATTGCCGGGAGTTTTTGTTTCAACACTGTGTTTATCATGTACTTTTTAAATGCATATTGAACTGAGCAGTTTGGGGTTTTCTTTTTTGTTTTGTTTTGTTTTTACCCAAAAAACCACATCCTTTGGCTGATCCCGGCCACTTGAATCTTTCTATAAACTGGTTTTTTCCAGCTTTTGCTCGTGTGCCTTTGCAGGTGTTAAGTGATTAAGCAGAATGAGTTCTGTGAGGTATACAATATGAGCTTTAAAAATAGTATTCGTGTGGCCAAACTGGTTTAACGTTGGAATCATTGCTGTTAGATTGTACTGTCAGCCTCTGGAAAGAGGCCCAGTGTTGAATTTTAATCCTTTCAGCCCTCTCTCCAGTCCTAGTTGTCCCAGGCACCCAGTAGCAAACCCGAGGGTGTGTGCTAATTGAATCACACCCGACAGGGAGGGAGGATGGGAGGAGCTGGAGAAGGCTCTTGAAGATGCAGAACCTTCCAGCCTTTGCCAAGGCCGGAAGAAGCAGACTGATACCAGGTAGTGCGCGCGCGCGCGCGCGCGCGCGTGCGCGCGTGCGTGCGTGCGTGCGTGTGTGTGTGTGTGTGTGTGTGTGTGTGTGTGTGTGTATGTGTGTGTGTGTGTGTGTGTAGGGCGTCCCCCGATATTGTGATTCAGCACTGGCTCTCCCTAACCGCTACAGGTTCCTTTTCTTTAGCATCCCCCACCCGACCCCTTGGTTCTCCTCTACCTTCTAGCTCAGGACACTGTTCTGACCCTTTGTGTTACTAGCCTGGACCTTCCTTCCTTCCTCAGCCAAAGAGTGGAGTAGGTGTCCATGGGCGCAAACACAGCGCTTGGCAGAGTACTGAAGCATCCACTCTGGTAGCATCCACCCTGGGCACAGAGGAAGCAGTCAAAGCACTAACAGTACCACATCCGGGGCAAAGCATGCTGTATGCTCTGATTCTTTCAAACTCTTTTGAACTTGTTTTTTATGAACAGGCTTAGAAAAATATGTTAACTTACTTAAAGTCACTTAACTGAGACATCTCAGGGATGAGAGCCAAATTAGTCTGACTCTCAACTCATACTTTTAACCAGTGAATTCATTCATTGGTAAGAAAAGGTGATACTATTTGCTACTTGAACAAAGTGTATTTCCATGTTAGTATCATGAGGGGCACTCCTCTCACATCCTCCTACCTGTACCTGTACAGAGGAGAGGTGTGTGTGCCTGCTAAAGCAGACGTCAGCTCCCAGCCCTCATCTCTTCTTCCTCTCCAGGAAGTTCTCTCTCTCCAGAAATAGACATCATGAGACCTTTTCTATGATATGGTATGCTATGGTATGGTATGGTATCGTATTATATATAGTATTCTATTCTTCATATTGTAGTACAATGTATTGCATTATCATGTGTTTATCGTGTTAGCATCCTAAAAGATACTCAAATCAAAGCTGAGACTATTTAGAGACACTGTTTCTGCCTATGTGCTCTGTGGGATAAATAAATACAATTTGCCAGACTCTGGTAAAGAAATTCACAGAATCAGACAGCAATCTTCCAAGAAGCTAAAAACAAGAACAGGTTCCCATATTTAGAATCTGACTTGGAGTGGTCTAACAAAATACAATGTAGTGGCCTTCATAAAACCCCCATTGAAGACTTGGGAATAGATGAGTTGGTAGAATGATTGTCTAGCATGAATGAGCTCCGGATAAACCAGCACTGCATGAACCAGGTATATTGGTTGGTGCCTGTAATGCCAGCACTCTGGAAATGGAGGCAGGAGGATCAGAAGTTCAAAGTTCAAGGTCATCCTCAGCTACATAGCAAATTTAAGGTCAGTTTGGGCTACACAGGATCTGTTTAAATACAAACTATCAAACAAAACTCTTCTTTGGAGGAGACACCTCTGCTCATTGGAGCTCCCCTAGCCCTCCTCCAGACAGAGACTTCCTGCGAGGCCTCTGATGGACACAAGGACAATGTCCAACTCTAAACCCAGGTCTGAAAGACAGAAGCAAAGGAGAACCTCTCACACAGAGATGCCCTCCTAGCCTTGGTCTGAGGTGAGCCACAGCAGAGAATGCACTGTGCTTACAAACCTATGGGTCTGCAAGTGACAACGTGCAGAGAGTGAGACACTTTGGAGCACTCGGCTCTAATCCAGTCTTTTTGTCAGAGTCCTCCTTTCAGGGCTCAGGGATCTATGTGAAAGAGGGGAAAAGATTGTAAGAACCAGGGATAATGACAACTCCAAAGAAAGAGTGTCTTCCAGACACAGCAAAGCTCATGCACATAGGAACCTATGGAGACTGTGACAGCGCACAGAAACCTGCACAAGTTCAAGCAAGAGAAAAACCTCAGGACAGAGAAGGGGAATGGGTACAAACACTGACTCCAACCAAGAAGCTGTTTGCAATTGATACCTCCCGGGAGAAGGAAGAGCAGTTTTTGCCAGCAGAATGCCCCGAGTATAATAACCACACTCCAGAGCAGGCTCCAAGCTCAGGAGTAGATGGCCAACACAAAAATAAACACCATGGTTCTTGTGTGCTTCTTTGTTTGGTTATTTCTTGTCTTTTTGTTTTGTTTTTTAGTGGAGAGAAAGAACATGAATTTAAGTGGGTAGAGTGTGGTAGGTTCTAGAATGAGTTGGGGGAGGGGAAAGAATATAATCAAAATATATTATATGAAAAAAATTAAGAAGCCAAGAAATAAAATAAAAACCCACAAATCAAAGGCCTCAGCAATGGCTCAGTGATTAGGAACACTTAGTACACTTGCAGAGGACCTGAGTTGGGTTCCCAGCACCCACACAATGGCTCACAAGTACCCATAACTCTAGTTCCACGGGATCCAACACCCTCTTCTCCTCCGAAGACACCAGGCAGGCACACGATGCGTAAACATACACACAAGCAAACAAATAAAGAAACAAACTGTAGAACAACCATCACAACCACACAAATAATGAGGCTAAGTATCCCTGGCTCGGGGACAGAGCCATGGTCAGCAAAGCCTTCAGTAACCTGACTCCATTCCACTCTCATCTCTTCGCTCCCCTCTGGAGCTGAGCGCCCCTGTCCACTGGCCTTGTTTTACAGGCCCATGAGCTCTTGACTAGGACATGGGACCACGAGGAGGAGGCCTCCACTGGGACACTTCGGTGTATCTCCATGAGGATAGAGGTATCCTGGCCCTGAATTGGCAGTCCCCGGACAGGAGAGGGTTAAAGTTGCGGCATGTTTACATATTAATTTATTTGCTGACTTGGTTACTGTCCATATACTGGACATGTGAGCTCATGAACACAAGGACCTTACCTGTCTTGTTCTCTCCCAGACGCTGAGTAGCAAGAACAGCATCTGACATGAGGGAGGCCTCTAGTAATTACATCTTCAAAGGGTGATTAAGTCTTAGACAACGCCATGTAGATTCCCCAAGTGTGGTCGGTCATCAGGTCAGGTCTAAAGAGAGGTTTGTACACCCTGTGTCCATGTCTGCCCTCTAGGGTGACCTGATTTTCTAGATAACCTGGGTATAACTCCACGTTGTGTGTTTACCAGGCAAGGCAAGACGGGAGGCAGCAGCAAGCTTATAAGCACATGTATTGCTTCATGGGGTACAACAAGCAGCAATTATCAGGAGTGATCACAGTTCAGCCTAAGAAGTCAGGTACCAGACAGGAGGGGCCAGCCATGAAGGTGCACAAGGTTATGATGTCCAAACCGTATTTTCTAGGTAATGGGGAATCCCTAAAGTCAGGAAGCTGAGAAATAGCATGATAATATAACCATGGGAAAGACCTAAAAAAAAAAAAAAAAATCAGAGAAAGGAAATCTCAAAATTAGGAATGCCAGTTACAATTCTATGACACATGTCCTGGTGAGGGACAATGGGAAAACATGCCAGTTTGTGGTTTTGGAGACAGAGAGGAGGTGACAAGTATAGGGAGTAATAGAGGGAAATGTGACTCCGTTAGATGCTAAGTGTAGATACTCAACGGAATCCTGTGGGTCTTGTTGAAGCCATGGAAGAAAATGAAAACACCTCACTGAAGTGCAGGTCATACAGAAAAGCCAATGAAAGGAAAATCACTTTCCCCAGGAAAAACATACACAAAAAAAGTGGATACGATTGCAAAGGTGTCACACACTCAGTCCCTCATCTGAGTAAAGGGTCTGTGGACCTTCATTAGGAACCCCTGAGTAAGAAGAGAACTGTTTCAGACCTTGCAGAGTCTGGGAAGAAAGACCGGATGGGTCCTGACTGCCACAGAGGCACTGACAGTACCAGATTGGAAAGGCAGAAGCAGCAGTGGAAAAGGGTAAGATGGGGTACAGAAAGAGCAGACTCTTGGTCTCCAGTTAGAAGTGGTCCGTCCGAGTGCCCAGGAGACTAGCACACAGCAGGAGATGGAGAGGGAGATGGGCCGGCAAGATTTTTAGGAGGCTCGGGAAGGCAGGTTGCTCAGGTAGCATACAGAAGAAACTCATGGGAGGGAGGTCTCAGGTGAGTGCTTCCTTGGGCTGCCACGGGTATTCCATCCTCGTGAAAAAGTAAGGCGAGGCCCCCACTTCTGCTTCATCATCACTCACTGGCACCAGCCTGCACACTGTTGCCCTCATCCTGCATGGCCCTAAGGCAGTCATCACCTAATAATGCTCAGGAGCATACTCAGGAGAAACTTCTTCCCAGCATCTGCGACAAGAACTGCAGATTTTTGAAGTACGTTTTTTTTGGGGGGGGGGGGGGTCTTTCATATGTAAGGAAGTGAATTTTAGAACAGGCCTCCCTCTTGGACTTGACTACTTGACTGGTCCACTTGAAGCAAATATAGATTGGATTCTGTTTTCCAAATTCGTATGTATACATTAGCACATGATTTTCAGAATAATGTTCATTTTGGGCCCCATTTTATCAGCCTTATCCTCCCCCACACACACTTATTTTTACTTATTTTTGTAGGTTATGTATTCTTGTAAATGATCCTCAATTCTTTTTCTAGGACAACATGGCACATAAACATGAGGGAATATATGAGATATAGCAAAAGGAGTTCTTAAAGTCCAGGACTTCGTGGCTGGGAAGATTATGGGATGTGACAACAATAAGGAGTATGTTATTAGGCCAGTCCAACATAATAACTTAGAGGCGTCAGGCAGAGCTGAGTCTGGGCCACCTCTCTTTTCTGGTTACTGGCTATGAGACCTACTGTTCTTTGAACCTTAAGTAGTGACCTCTTTGCATTTGGAGGGGTAGTTTAAATAAGGTAATGTGAGGGAAACAGGTAGCTCAGCCCTGGATCAGCACTAGCTGCTGTTATTACTAACATCGCCATGCCTCAGACAAGTAGTTGGTAGGTGTCCCCTCTTGGCCCCTGCTGGCACACTGGCACAGCCAGAAAGCCCCCTCCCCCAACCTTCCATCCCTCGCTTGGCTCCGCTGGTATCCCACACCCACAGACTCCAAGCAGCTGTTTCTCACTCGACACGGATCACTCCTCCGGAGCTCACCTCCACACCCACCACCTCTTCTAGGATGCAGTGCACACATCCATGTCCTCTCTTGTAAAATGTGCCAAAGAGAACTAAGTGCACAGGTTTAGGGCGTTTCTGCCTTCCCTGCCCTGATCCAACTGTACACCCCCACTGATACATACAAGACAGCCCTGTGATCCGGAAAAGGGTCTCAGTACAACCCCCAGGGGACCCGTGGCCTTGGGTGGAGACAATTCTTCTGCAAGGCTCTAGCTGGGTCAGTTTCAGTGCCGCTCACTCGGACCCCTCGGACCTAACCCTTGGGCTGGGAGAGATGAATGACCCGGGCGAAGGAAGAAGCGAGGGCTGCGCAGGCCCTCATCGGGGCGCTACCGAGTAATGGGGGCAGGATTCGAAGAAGAAGAGCTGCGGGCGCCCCACGTTTCCTCCAGCCTGATGATAACATCAGCGCCTGTCAGGTGGTTGGTGCGAGGGAGTGCGCGCGCGCGCGGCGGGAGCGAGCGCAGGGAGCGCGCTCGCACAAACTTTGTGCCTGCGGGTGCGCCTGGGTCGGCTCGCCGGGCTCCGAGAGTGGCCGGCGCCGGGCTGCGAGGGCCGGCGGCGGCCGAGGGATGCGCCGCGCCCCGCCGAGCCGGTCCCGCCGCTCCAGGTGAGACGGCTCCAGGAGCGCAGCGCGCCGCGGCCATGGGCACCCTGGGCAAGGCGAGAGAGGCTCCGCGGTGAGTAACTGTGGCTCCTCGGGGAGCTCGGCATCTTTAGTGGGGAGGGAGAGCTGAACAGTGTCCCCTGCGGTCCTCTCCGAGTGGGTAAGGAACGGGATCGGAGGACCAGGCGACTCCTTCCGAGGAGAATCGCTTCCCGGGGTGGACCATAGAGGTAGACCCGGGAGCCAGGTCAAGACTGACGTCGGGGGAGAACAGGCGTGAGGCCGACACCCTCGGAGCCCAGCACTTGGGGCCAGGAGGGAAGACAGAGTCGGGGCCGCTGGAGTGGCGAGGCCACCGGTCGCCTGGCCAAATCTGGAGTGGTCTGGGCCCAAGCCTTCACCTACCCAGCGCCCCACAACGGTGGACCTTTCTGGATGCTCTTCGGCAGGTCACCCCCGGGAACTCCCACTCGCATACTTTCTGAGCCCCTGGCACCTGCTGAGGGCGCGGGGAGCAGGAAGCGCCACCTGGTGGTCTCTCCAGGCCTTTCTGGAGCGACCGGCAGAAATGGCTGCAAACGGAGGTGGCTGTGCTTGGCTGCTCATTGAGGGAAAAAAAAAAAGTTTCCAAATCAGTGGTGTGAGAGCCTGCACTCCTACCCCCATACTCTAGAGAGATGTTTGGGAGAGTCTTGGGATGACAGAAAGTGAAGAAAGAGTGGCTATGAACAGTCTTGCTCTTGGAAGCAATAAGGGCCTTAGGTGGTCAAGGAATTTGACATTTGCCCTCAAAGCACAAGGAACCCTCAACTGCCTGGACACCGCTTCTCCTCGGTTGGGGCCGATCGGGTTGTGCCCTTCACAATGCCCTTCATGTGGACGCAGATGTGAGCGCGCACCATGACCGACCTATGTATGTCCCTATGTCCATTCTAATTCCCTGCCGGGCCGTGCATCGGAGTGTCCTCCACCTTCCTTTGCGCTACCCTGCAGTGGATCTGTCCATCAAATTAACTGTACTGTGGGCAGCGTGGGGCAGGACTGGAAGGTGCACTCGGCAGAAGCGGCCAGCGAAAGTCGCCTTTCCAATTCTGAACAGATCAGCGATGTCTCCACTCTCCCTTGTTCCTCCTTTGCCCTGGGGATACCGGTGCCTGGAGACCAAGTGTCCCAAACCAGTTCAGACTTCCTTCAGCAGGCTCTGGGAGTGTGTTGGGGGAGGGAGAGCGAACCACTGTAGAACTAAGAAAACATCTTCAAGTTAATGTGTTTCTTTCAAGATTTTGTTGTTGGTTTTGTTATATTTAATTCTCCAATTAAACTAGAAACGTGTGGCTACTGTTCTTTAAAATATGCCTTTGTAGAATTAGCAGCTGTGCATTCTGTGGATGGTTAAAACGTTCTCAGAACTTCCTATAATAAAGCCCTGTATTAAATCAGCGGATTTCAACCTGTGGGTCCTGAACCTCCTGGAGTCACCACATATCATGACACCTGCATGTCATGTGTTTACATTACGACTCATAACAGTAACAAAATTACAGTTATGAAGTATCAACAAAATAATTTTAGGGTTGGAGATCACCACAACATGAGAAACTGTATTAAAGGGTGGCAGCATTCGGAAGGTTGAGGACCACTGGTATAAATCCTTACCTATAACCGTTCCACTAGGAGATTGGGAGAGAGGAGAGGTGGAGGGGGCACGTGCTGGGGGTGTAGTTCAGTGAAGAGGCTTGCCTGGCATGTGACAAGCCTGGATGTGGTCCCTAGCACTATGAAAGAAAACAATTTAAGATGTTTCTTTTATTTCCTTTAGCTGCATCCTAGTGAGGGTGGTAGGGTTGTTTTTTAACCAGGTGGGATGAGGCATGCTTGCAATTCCAGCACCAGAAGGCTGATTGAAGGTAGAGAGTTCTAGGCCACCCTAGACCCTGTTTCAAAAAACAGTTTTTTAAATACTTTTTTTTTTTTAAAAGAAAGAGCGGGGCGAGGGGGGGGGGTGAACTGAGAGTTTTTCAAGGCAAGCGGTCAAGACACTGAGCAGAAGGAGAGTTTGCAGCCCACAGGGCACCCTTGGCTTTTAACACTTTCTCTCCTGTTTCTTCATGCCTGAATTTCTCAGCACTGGACCAGGTTTGGATAGTTGTGACTGATTGTAGGAAGGGAAAGGAGCCTAGCTCAGAAGTGTGGCATGGTGCTAAGGAAGCTGGCTGCTGGTCTTCTCTGTACTTGAGTCCAAACATACCTCTGTCGTTTATCTGTGGATGTTTGGAGAAGGACTGTGTAGAGACTGGGCAGCTCTCAGGTGCTAAGGACCATTCCAGGGACCTGCTGAGCAAGTAAGAACTGAGACGCCACCTTTTCATTATCAGCCATCTTTCTGAAGAGCTGGCTTTTGTTGTACATTGAATAAACCTTTTCAGTCTCTTGATGACCTACTCACCAATTCTAGTGTGGTTATAAGCATATAGCCCCCACCCCAAATGCCAATTAGATGAATAGAGCTAGGGAGACCCCAGGTATTAGTCCCCTGAGATAGTCCACATGCACAGCCTCAGAATGTTTAGGACTCAGTTTCCACATCAAATGGTAGCATCTTTCTGGGCTGTCGCTTCAGAAACAATGCAGATCCCAGTACAGTGTGGTTGGAAAATGGAACTCTCACTTTGTGAGAGCTGTTACTGTTTTTCGATTATCATTTTGTTCCCACACACTGATCTGACTCTCGGGGCCTAAATAAAAATCAGTGATGGCCAAGAGTTGGATGGAGTTCTGCAGCCCCAACTTGATCCTTCTTTGGAAATCAGTGGCTTGGACTAGCAGGTTCCTGGTAACCAGAGTGACTAGGCTTCATTGGTCCCACCTCAGTTTGGAACAGAGTCCCATGTACACCACAGACTGATGTTCTGAAGTTAGAACAGAACTGGAAGGACCAGGGTGTTCCCCTGGAGTCTGGCTGTATGGTGTGGCCCATGTTCAGAGTACTGTCTTTATGCAAGCTGATTTCTCCAAACCCAGGTGTGCCCAGGGTGGTGTTTTGTTGGTTAGTTTGTTTGATGTTTGTGTTTATAAGTGCATGGTTGGCCCCTTCTGGGTGAAGCTTTTACCTTGTCAGGGCACATCCTCCACAGTCCCTGGAGAGTGCTTTTTCTTCTTCAGAGAACATTATGCTTCTTGCCCTCCACACTCTTTGGACATTGGCCTAGAAGTTATGTGGTGACACTCACTGACTTGTTTAGGTTTCTCCTACTAGGGCTGTGTGTGAAGGAACTCCCGATGCTTTTATACAAGAATAAGGAACGTGCACTGGACATGTGGTATAATTTACAGAGTAATTACAAAGTCCATCTCACTGTGGTCTCCCCTGACCTACGGCAATGTCCTACTCATGGAATAAGTACTTGGCTAATGGATGCCGGCTTATGCTTCTAATATGTGTTATGGTTCTAGAGCGTTTTTTTTTTTCACTTTTCTTCTTTGACAGCGATCTATAATTTAGCCAAAGGTGCAACAGGAAAAGAAAAACTAAGTACATACGTGCCCAAAAAGTGATCAGCAACAACACCTTTCATTATTGAACCTGCAAAGATTATAGATGTGGGTCTCTGTGTGTTTTTTAACAGAGGGAAATAAAACACACTACATGAGACACTTTGCAGAGTGACTTGTATCAACCAGATCATGCCCACTAAAGCTAAGCAAAAGCACCAGACTCCTAAGCCATTTCCAGGCGCAAACAGCTATTTTACATTCAGTTCTAGAGCAGGCAGTTCAGCTCAGAGTAAACCCCTCCACCGTCTCCTCTTCATTAAGGACCCAAGTAAGGACCTGATAGAATGTTTACTGGTCTAAATGATTCATAGCGATTTCTTGTGTTATCAAAAATGAAACTATTCATTAAAACCAACCAAGACTTGTAAGAGAAACAGAGATGGTTGAGAAATCTAAATGTCACCACTATAATAACCCCCACTTTCTCCCCACTCTGGAGTCTTTGAGATCTCCTGCAAGGCTCTCAAAGGTGTTTCAAAGGCCCCCTACCCTTCGGCATCTTAGGCATTGCTCAAATGAATGAAACTAGCTGAAAATGAGGCCAACTGAACCAGTCCTTCAGACCCCAAGGCAGTAGCCTAGCAGCTAGAAGCTAAGGGCTGCCAGGGTACAGGTTTCCCTCTGCCTCTCCCCTTCTGAAAGAGCATGGAGTAGTCCTTCCAGCAGTGGGGAGAAAGCTGTTGCTGCCCTGGAATCTCACCTTGTCATTTGCTGGCGAGATGTCTCTTTAACAGCCAACCAGTCCGGTCAGTGCTTCTGCCAAGTGGGAGGGGTGTGCCTTCAACCAGCCCAGCTTCAGGGACTCATTGCCCTGGCTCCTCTTCCCTCTGTCTTCAGAGCCTAGAGCTGCCAGCGAGACCCCCAACTGCTCGGTCTATCCTAACCTGGACCTCTCTTTCCCGGCAGGAAACCTCCCCATGGCTCCAGAGCTGGCCCTAAAGCAAGACTAGAGGCCAAATCAGTCAACGGCCCTCTCCCTGCCCAGCCTAGCTTGGCCCAGATCACCCAATTCCGAATGATGGTGTCCCTGGGACATTTGGCCAAAGGAGCCAGCCTGGATGATCTGATCGACAGCTGCATTCAATCTTTCGGTGAGTTGCCTAACTGCCCACATCCATAGAAATTGCTGTGTTATTTCTTTCTTTTCCTTAAAAAGTGTCTTATACAAGAGCAACCTAGATTGTATTTTGGCTTTAAAAATAGCTTTTGAGCCTTTGAAATGTTGGAGACAGTCTGCACGGCTATGGCACATGACTGTGTGGGAGGAAGAGGTCGTGATGAGAGGTGCAATCTGAAGTGAGAGAAGTTACCGAGGGGAGTTGGCATTTTCTTTGCATGGAGGTTTGTCGCGTGGTGGGAGATACCAGAAAATGGCATTGGCCTCTAGTGCTGTCTTCTTCCTTCTCGGGGGTAGAAAACATAAGTCTGTCTTAACACCGTCAAACAGAATTTGAAAACATCCAGGTCATTTGGACAAATAAGGTCCCAATACTTCCCCCTTACAGTATGGAACTGTGCTTGTGTTTGTGACGAAAAGATAAGAAGAGTTCATGGGTTGCAAGGTCGGGTGTGGGGAGAGAGTCAAGGAGCTAGGAACTGAGCATGTGGGCACAGAGGCCAACCATGCATGTTCCGGGTGCTGCCCTCTGTCAATACATGCAGAGCTTTACCGCCAGCAAGCAATGCCCTGAAAAGATTGGTTTGTAATTAAGCATTTTCTTTTGCTGATGATTTGAAAGTACTAGATATTGGGTTTGCTTCAAAAACGAGCAGAATTAAAATTGATGGATTTCGGTGAAATCTATTAATTCAAAGATTTCCAGCATCCTTTCCCCCTGTCTCCCTTTCTATGTCTCTGCATCTCCTGCTGGGAAGCAGATGAGTTTGCGGGGCTCAGCTCTGAAGCATCAGCCCACCCCAGCCGGAGCCTCCTGGAGCGTAGAGGGGAGGTGTGCTCAGCTCTCAGAAGTGGGGACCGTTAGTAGTTAGGGCTTGTTCGGACCTTATTTTAGACTTGGGAAAGACTTGGCACTTGGGGAGATTCATTGCGTGCAACTGTCTCAATTTTGGTTTAAAACAGTGCTTCTTCAACATTCTTGCATACACAGTCATGTGGAGGTTCTTTCTTTCTTTCTTTCTTTTTTTTTTTTAGTAATACAGATGGCTGGGTCCCACCCCCAGAGTTTCTGCTTGAGTAGGTCTGGCTAGGGTGGGGTCCAATAATTTGCATTCTAACAAGGTCCCAGGTGAGGCTGAGGCAGCTGCTCCCCAGAACCCCACTTTAAGAATCACTACTTTAAGTTACTGTTTGCTCTAGACTTCTTGCCTTTGGAAAGAGGGAGGGGATTCGATGTGTGACTCGGTGGTAGAGTGCTTACTTAACACACAGGGGCTTGAGTGCAACCCGTCTATCCCTGAAAAGAAAAAAGCCATTTGTTCTGTTCCTTGGTTTACCCTTACCCGAAAGATTGATTTGAGACGGGTATTCTGCCACTAAGCTACGTCTTCAGTCCCAGATTGAATAACTTGGTGTTTCAAAAACTGTCTTAGAAAATATGTACATTCAGGGAGACAGCTAGAAGCTGGTGGGGACCAATGGTAATGGGGTGGTGGTTAGTGCTGCTAGATACGCTGTCCATCTCTTTGGCTGCTAGTTGTATTCCCTAGACCTTCACAGGACGTAGCATCGCTACTGCGTGAACAAGGACCTTTATTCTCTACTTCACTACTGAGCACACTGAGACCGTAGATGTATTTATTATCTTTATTCTTTTTCCGCCAATCATCCAACTACCTGATGAATTCAAAACTGTTTTCTTAGCTTTCAAATAATGGTGGCTTCAACTTCAAAATATATATGGTCAATTCCGGAGTCCTTTCTGAAAATAACCCATCCTAGCCCACTCCCCATGACCAGTCAGCCCTACAAAGGCAGCGGTACATTGTTTTCCGGAAGATGTTAATGTGAAAACTTGAGACTTAAAATGCAACGGCTGTGTAGGCCCCACTGAGGCTAAACGTCCTTTGGGTCATTACCAAGAAGCGTGTATTAAGTCCCTAATTATACCTGGGTGGGACCCAAGAAAAATGACAGTGACCAAGTGCCTGCTTCATTAGCACTTATAAAGCACCTGTGAAATAGCCTGTTCAGGAATAAACACACACACACACACACACACACACACACACACACACACACACACTCACACACACATACACACACATTCACACACATACACTCACACACACACACACTCATACACACACACTAATAAATGAAGGTGTTCAGGAACAAGTTCCTTTTACTATATAGAGTTTGAGCAAGAGCACTTACTGGGAAAGACCAGACACCACCTCACAGCCCCTGGAACATGGAATGCTGTGGACAAAAACCTCAGAGTTTATGACAGAAATGTCATGATCATATGTTGCAGAATTGCCCATCCCAGAATTTACATAGAAGACAAAACAGCAAAAGCCAGTGTATGTCAGAGACAATTAGAGAGGCTGCCTTTGTGAGTCCGCCTTCTCTTGGTTATCAGCTGACCTATCTATTGTGAAGAGGAGCTTCACACTGGCCTTCCTTTACTTTCCCCTACCTTCTCACCTCATCTTCACACAGCCTGGGATGTGTTTCACTCAGGCTGTGTACTGCTGTCCAGCACAGCGGCCCTAAACACACGAGGCTATTGTCATATATATTTTAATTAGTTACAATGAAATCAAGTGTAGACTTTCATCCCGATGCCTCAGTCGCCGGTCTTCAAGTGCCTGATGGCCTCAGGTGGCGACTCCTACTAGACAGACAATGCCCATGGTCACAGGAAGTCTGATTGCCAGCGCTGGTGAGGGAAGATAACTGATGTCCAGGGAGAAACAGCGGGTAGATGTTTCTGAAAACTGAGGTTCCATTCATTTCTCAAGCGCACCTAAGGGACAATCTAAATGTTATTTAAAATCTCCTGGGTATTGAGAGGTGTATCCTGAAAGCTGTCTCTTGAGCATTAAGTAGCAATTGTCTACCCCTTCCTGAAACTGTTCTCAGAGGAAGGCTGGATTACAGTGTTTTAAGGATACACATGCAAATGAAGGCACCGTGGAAGCCCCCAACGACCCTCCCCGTCTCCAGAGGTTACAGATCTGTGATTAGAAACACCACCCCTCGTCGGTTCCTTTGCCTTCACCCTGCCCGGGCCCACTCCCACCTTCTGTTTTCATCAGACCCTGCATGTGACTGCTAGTTAACCCCTTCTGACACTGAGCGTAATGAGGTGGCTGGTCACAGCCAGAAATATGCATGCCGGAGGTATGTGGATCACACCAGTTGCTACAGAGCTCAAAGGCCTATGAGATCACTTAAGCTTTTCATTTCTTTTTCACTTGGCAAGAGGGCTACCAGCATTGGGGCCAAGTAGAAAAAAAAAAATCAACTACCCCAACTTACAAAGTTCTCCCATGTCTCCTTTCTGTGAAAGACAACTTCTGCTGGCATCAGAGAGCAATTGCACACGGGCCCTGGCCAGCACCCTAGCAAGCTGCTCCCATGTCCAGAGTGACCTGTCAAGGCCAAGGACAGTGCATCCCAGTAGCTTATATTTATGGGGTGTTATTTTTTTTCTTAGTGTTCCATATGTATTGATTTTTCTTTTATAGTCAAAACAAGCCTGAAATAGGTCGGGTATTATTATCTCCATTGGATGAACAAGAAAAAAGTGGGGCAGCTGAGAACTGAAACAACACGCCTTGTACCCACATCTAAACAGAAAACACGCTGCCCTTTTTCTCCTGCCTCTGCCTGCCGCAGCCCTGTGTCCCCTGAGCTGGGGCAGGTGTGGCTCTCTCCCCCAGACAGGCCTCATATTCTCAGAAGAGTCTCCGTGCTGCACGGAGTAGCCCTGCAGCCTGTGTTTGCCAGTGTGTAGGCCTGACCTCCCCAGTGAGAAACCAAACTCCATTCAGTGCAAGAAAGAGTCACAGACTCCACCTCTATACCATCAGAGGTCTGACGGAAATTAATTCTCAAGTCAAATTTATATTCTTAAATTACCATGCGCGTGCATTGTGCTAATGTTTCCCAATCCAGAAAGACCTTGTGACTAGCAAGTATAGTTTCTGTACTATGAGCTAGTTGGTATTAAGCACTTTGTAGACCTTAATGCATTATGGGTATAAACTATACCTGTCTTTAAAACTGAAGCTGAGAGAAGGCAGTCAGGTGCTTGTTAAAACCACAGTCCCCTCCACAGCATGGGGAAGGTCGGCTATTTCTCAACTCTCTGTAGCTTCAACTCTGTCTGCCAAACAAAGCAGGCTGTAGAGGAGACAGACAGGCACCACACCACACAACACATCACCACACAGATGGGTACCTAGAACTGGCAACCACAAGCACAAAGCTGTGTATATAAAGTCACGTATATGAGGCCTTTGCTACTGCTGATAACAGGCCTTCAGCTGTCTCTGAAGCTCCCCAGGCCTACTCCCCAGATCTACAAGGTTTCTCATAGGAAAAAAAAAAAAAAAAAAAACAGTCACAGGGTCACCCTGTCCTAAACAGCTGGAGTTGACAGATGTGCCCAGCATGGCTCTTCCTAGTCCTCTGGAGAGAATTGGCATTCTTTGGTCGGCATGCCGCTTATGCTGTGTCTCTGCTGGGCTGGTGTCACCCAGTGCCCCTAGGACGTCTGCCCTCTCATGAGGGTGAGTTCTGGTGACTCTTGGGCCTGAGGAGGAAAAGTGTTGAATTCTCGCCACCCTGAACTTTCTTGTGTAGGTAGCATCACCTCCAGGAGCCCTCCCTGTGTGCTGGGGAACAATCAATCTTCAAAACAGTGATACATACGAGCCGCAGTTTCTCAGGAACCCTGGGTACTTTTCCTCAGTAGAAGGGCCCAGAGAAAGGGATCTTCCTGCTGACTGGAAGACAGAGGATGCAAAGTGACTGAGTGCTTAGGGATCATGGACTCGGTGGGGAGTGAGCCTTTACCTGAACTGACCCCACTGGGCTTCCCCACATCACTGTAGGTTATTAGTTTGCTCTCTGAGCTGATAGGGAACTGGAATTCAGGAGAGGGAAAAGGCACATGGGATGGGGTCCAGCTTAGTACCGGGCCAGCGCTGACAGCGAAGCTCTGATCTGCTCTCCGAGACTTGTGTTCTCTCTGCTGGATTAGAGTCTCATCGAGAGGACTATGTCAGATTCAGGTTCCTGTCATGCAAGCCCAGAGGTTTGTGTCTGCCCGGGACTCACTATGATGTTTGAGCAAAGTCCCTCATGGGCTAATATTGAGTACCACTGCCTTGTAGCCCACAGGCTTCTTGGACATCCTAGGACATGTTCTCAGGCTTTCTAAGAAACCATGAAAAACAAACATCTCTGAGAAGCAATGGAACAAATAGGGTTTTCAATTTACAAACTGCTAAAGCTCTCAGGGAAGCTAGCCTCATGGGAGCATGAAAGCAATCCAGCCAGGCTTAATTAGAGATATGCTCCTCCTGGGAGCAGGTCGGAGTCCTAGTACCACTACTGTATGATTTCCCTGTACTTCTCTCTCCTCGACTAAAGCAGGCTATCTATAAAATTTACAGCCTGTCCATCTTACACTCGGTGGGGGGGGGGGGAATAAACAGAAAGCAGATGTCTATGGTGCCCACAGCTTGATTCCTTGCTCTCGGAGACAGTTTTCTCAGGCTTACATTTGCAGCTTTTATGATCTTGTGCTGCAATAAGGTCTCTACCCTCATCTCCAGGCAGCCTCCAGGATTCAGAGGTCTTCAAGGAGTAGCTGAGCTGGGAGAAACTGGAGAAATGCTTTTCCCTGAACTATTATCCAAACAAACCAGTTTGCCAATAGATTTTTCTGAGGCTTTCATTGGGAAATAATATGAATCCAAAAGTGGCCTGCTCTGTCGACACTGACTAGACCTCTGAGAGCCCTGGAGAAGGGCACATCAGAGGCAAACTCATTCCCTGGCCTTCCGGTTGCTGCCTCACACCTGTAGCACTTTGCAGAGGCCTGGTTCTAGACTTTAGGATACAGCCAAGCCAGGCTTCCTGCCCTGGGGGACATCGAAGGAAAAGCCAAATAAATAGTAAGACAGTGTAGGTAGGATCCACTTCAATGCCACCCCCGTCTTGAAGTTGTGGCAAAGGGGACACCTTTTCAGGCCTATTGGATCTTAAAAACCAAATAGCCAATCATGAGCTTGAGAATCAGAGAAATGGGTGGGGATAAGGATAACTTGCTGAAGATGTAGAGGAGAGATGGGCCTAAACTTGTTTTCTTTTTTATGGATATGAAAGTGTGTGTAGAAGGGTAGATAGTAACCTTATCTGCTATCAGCGATATATTACATGATTATCAAGCTCCCAAGATCACAACTGTTCTATTTTCTCTAATTTGTCAAGCCAGTTGTTAAGCATAGCCACCATTAAAGATTAAGTCATGTCCCTGTGTGATAAGTAAGTTCATAAACGACAAGCATTCTAAATGATCACTTTCTAGTATGTGGTCATGTTTACTGTCCCGTGTACTTCTGAGGGCAGCTCTAGCATGTCTGTATGGTGGAAATGCTGGAGAGGCTTTAGTGGCAGAACAGAGCCTCCACGGCTCCATCTGCAGCAAGGCAGGGCTGGGGGCTCTGTTGGCTCCTGCCATAGCATTTGCTGATGGATGGACTTCCCCTCATTTTCATCTCTCCGTTAATTTTACTATTACAATATGGATAAATTGTGTTTTTATGTACGTGTCTTAGATTTTTAATCCTTTATTGATTCTAAACTTAAAATTTGTATTCCAACCACTTGGGGGAATATGTTCTTGTCATTTTAGCCAAAAACAAAATCATTTTAATACATTCAGTGTATAATATGTATCATATACTCTTGGGAATGATCAGTAGAGTTTGCAAGTTATTGATGGAGGAGAGAAAGTCCTTGGCTCTATTTCTGACTTAGAGCTAGTCTGGTTTTGGCTGCAAACCAAAACACTGTACACAGGTCATTTTGTCACTCAGAGCCCTGGTTTCCCTGATACTGTCAAAGAACATCAAAATCAGTTTGGGAACCAAACAATGTCTGGAAGAAGAAATATGTGATCTCAGATGTGAAATTGACTGTGAACTTGAAGGAAATCCTTCAGAATGGAAGTATGAAGTGCTTTTATATATTAAGTGTTTTATATATAAAGTGCTTTTAACTGCTCACAGAACCAACTGATAGCCTTAGAAGACTCAAAAACTCAACTACGTTTCTTTCTTTTTTTTTTTTTTTTTTGGTTTTTCAAGACAGCATTTCTCTGCGTAGCTTTGCGCCTTTCCTGGAGCTCACTTGGTAGCCCAGGCTGGCCTCGAACTCACAGAGATCCGCCTGGCTCTGCCTCCCTAGTGCTGGGATTAAAGGCGTGCGCCACCACCGCCCGGCTCAACTACGTTTAAATCCCATTTTTTAAAATTATTAATATAGATTGAGACTATATTGCTCTTAAATAAGCCTTTTTGTGATGAGATACACAAACATTAACACACACTTACCTAGTCTTTCTAAATGTTCAAAGTATTATTTCACTAATAACTGACTTTTGAAGAATTATTGTGAACAATACAATGTTTATGTTAATATTTCATATATTTATTTAATTTAAATTCCTATGTTCTTGTACCTACAGAGATTTAAAACTCAGAACTCATATTTTTAAAAAAATTAATAGCTTTAAAAAACCATTTGCTTCACTCTGGGAAACCAGAAATATAGAATAACAAAAGGAAAAAATTACAATCACATATCCCACCCTCACAAACAATATTAACCTATGAACATTCTCAGGTGTGTCTTGGCCTTCTAAATTGACTCCTCTGGACATTCACAGATACTGTGGACCTATTGCATGTTTAATGATAAATTATCCATACCTCTGTGTGTTCAAAATTTACATGTTAACCAATTATGATCCCGTGATCAATATTAGTAGTTCCTAAGAGACATGCTAGCATACAAGGTCGCTATTCTATCCTAAAATTGATATTAAAAAATTCTGTTATAATTCCATCAAATATGAGACATAATGTTGAGGGTTGCTTGGCAACTAAAATGATGCTGGTGAAGAATTAAAGGCATTTCCAGGAAAGAAGAGTACTTATTTTTCCAATGCTAAATGCTAATTATAATGACCCAGGGTTGATTACCGATAGAATAAATGAAGGGGGAGAAATACTTCTACTAACTGAACATGGGAGATGCGAGCTGTCTTTTTTTGTTATGTGTGGTGAAAGTGAGTTAAAGGTTTGCTGTCTAAAACAAAGAATAAAATCTGTTGTCTTCATTATAACTTCCTTAAGAAGCTGCTAGAGGGATTTAAGGCAGAGCCTAGAAGAGGCGTAAGTCTGTCCTGTCAGTCTCCTGCAGTGAGGACCACTGGGTGGTGGGCAACAGCTGCAAAGGCTGTTGTTTACTTTGGTTTTACTCCAGAACAGGTCAAGGGCCCTGGGAAGATCTCGCTAGAGGCCTTTATTTGGCAGAAATGGCTGTCAGGGATGGAGCCTGACTGGGGCACATCAATGATTGATTGAAACGGACAAAGGAACGTAGTGACTACAGGAGGAAGATGCAGCCCAGACTGCTAGCTTTATACTGAAGGAGCACAGGGCATCATGGGAGTAGTACCACCGTTGAGGATAAAGTCATGTGAAGATTCAGAAATAGGATAGCCTAAAAAGCAGAAAGTGAGAATTCCCAAGGGAAGAGCAGAGAGTTATTCTGTCTCCTCTCAGGGATCTGTCTAGCCACAGTCTAGGACTTGTTTGTATAAAATGTTGAACAGCCCCATTCTAAAGAGGAACTGAAGCAAACCAGGAAGCGGTGTTCCCTTACTTATCGTGTGTGTGTGTGTGTGTGTGTGTGTGTGTGTGTGTGTGTGTGTGTGTATGTGTGTATGTGTGTGTGTGTAAACTTGTTAGCATGTAGTCACACCCTACAGAGGAACCTTAAATCCATTGTGAGCTAATTCTACATTCCCTCACTTCATGCATGATCTTAGGGACTTTTCCATACTCCCTGCCCTTCTTTCTCACCTTGGATTCCAACTTTACTTCATCCAAGCCTGCCTCGCCATTTGTCTCCAGTCCTGGGTAACTCAGGCTACACAATAAAGCATTCAGCATCTAATACATTGCTTTCCCGAGCAGCCACAGGAACCACACTGCCGGTCCCCATCTGTCTTCAGTTCCTGCTAAGGATGTGTGCTGTCTCTGTGGTAACTTGTGATTTGGCCCTGCTCTACAAATGGACTCCTCTCACTTGTTCTTCCTGTAGACTCCTCACTGTCTTTGTGCCCAGTGGCTTAGAGTTCCATTACCTTGTCCTCAACCACCAGTGTCAACCTGAGATGGACATAGTGTCACAGGGGAAAACATAGAGACAGAGACTCTACATTAAAAGAGATCAGTCTGATGTGTGTCTGTGTATGTATGCAGATAGGCTCACGCTATACAGTTAGATATATTTGTATAATTATATATATTGAAATTGGGATACTTAGTTTGATATTAAAAAATCACAGCTGTTTTGTTCAAGTATTTTTAGTCTTTTATTTTTTATTTTTACTAACATTAACTATTTTACATTAATGGGGTTAGTATATTTCCATACATACATACATACATACATACATACATATATACATACACTATACACTGATCAAACCCATCCTCCTTCTATTCACCTCCACATCCACCCTTTACAAGCTCTATTTATCATTATTCTGAATTCACATGAGAAGGAAAAGGGGAGTGGTGTGTAGTGGTGCCCACCTTTGACCTCAGCACCTGGGAAGCAGAGACAGGCAGACATCTCTGAGTGCAGGCCAGCCTGATCTACACAGGGAGTCCAGGCAGGGCTCTGGAGTGAGGCCCTGTCACAAAAAAAAAGAAAGGAAGGAAGGAAGGAAGAAAGAAAGAAAGAAAGAAATAGAAGAGAAGAGAAGAGAAGAGAAAGGAAAGGAAAGGAAAAGAAAAAGAAGAGGCATTATTTGGAAAGAGGAAAGATGGAAGGAAAGATGGGGACAATAAAAGTAAATCTAAGGATGAATATGACCATAGTGTGTTATATACATGTTGTATACATTATGGCGTGGAAATTTCAAAAGGAAACCTATTATATTGCACAATTAGTGAATTTAATAATTTAGCACAAAGAGGGGAGAGGAATATAATATATCTATGAAGGCATCCCATGTCAAACCAGCTTGTTTTCCTGTCCACACTCAAATGATAAATTCCTGGGTGTTCAAAAAGAAATGAAATCAGAAACTTTAATATTCAGTTTTCCTATTAGAAGCTCTATTTTCTCTTTTGTTTTTTTTTAAGTAAGAAAATGCAGCATTTCCCCCCCCCCCCCACACACACACACACACAGTCTGGGTGATAGAAATGCCAGTGGTCTGGGCACAGCAAGCTCCCTGCAAGGCAGAGAACAGATCGCAGCAGGATGCCATTAAAGGCCACATGGTTCTGTGGGTTTGGGACGCTAATCCTGACTCTGCTATTTACCAAACATTGCCTTCCACAAACTGTTTTACTGTGCTTGTTCTCATCTGCAAAATGCTTAAAAGTGATGAAAAGTTTTAAAGGTTGTTTTAGGTTAGATGAAAATCAGTTTGCCTTGGTTTGAGCTATCCCAGAAGCAGATCCCGATACAAGGAATTGAGCACAGGTAGTTTGCTTTGGAAGGTGCACCTTGGAAAAGCTGGTGCAGACAAAGAAGGCTGCCCAGCACTGCATTAGCACATGGGTGCCTACTCCGGAGGCCAAGGTAGAAGATGCAAAACCATCCTGAATCCAAGAGAAAGGTGTTATGCACCACATTCCCCAGGTGATGCTTATGGGCTGCTTCAAGGGGATGTTCAATTTCCAGCGTATCCCTCCAGTCTTGCACATGGGTGAGGGTGGAGAAGAGCCGGAGGAAATGGTCAGGTGGAAGCCAACTTCGGTAAATGCACACAGTGATGGCAAAACCTGAGGGTTGGTGGGTACACACTTGTAGACTATGTTACAAAGTCAAAAGGTTGATGCCCAGTATGTGTTAGTAGGCAGGTACAGAATGTGTACAAACCCAGATGAACTCAGAGTTGGTGAATAGTCTTAATGTAGATATGATAGCCATGCCTGTGGGCAGACAAGCTGTGGATGTGTCCATCAGACTGTCACAACATGTAAGATGCAGAGCAGGTCATTAAGCTTCGTCTCAGAAAGTTAAAAGACCCTGAAAGTCCCAATTGTCTCCTGAGGCCCAGTCCCAGTATTGAACTTCCAAAGCAAACTACCTGTGCTCAATTCCTTGTATCGGGATCTGCTTCTGGGACAGCTCAAACCAAGGCAAACTGATTTTCATCTAACCTAAAATAGTGATTTTGTGGGTTTTTTTTTTAAGTTATTGTATTAAAAAAAAGATACTGGATATTGCCATAATAAACCCCCTAGCCTACTATGTATAGACCCAGCAGGTCATTTTGTCATTTCAGTTTGACATAAAGTTGAGCTATATTAATGTGCTGCAAAAGTTTCTCAATTTTCAAAATATTATGAAAATGTTATGACTTCTTTATGGAAGCTATTGGAGGTGAGAGGACGTTCCATATACCGGCAGCCCAGGGAAGGACAGGATACCTGCAGGCCCTGTCAAAAGCAGGGCCTGAGGCGTTCTAGGAGATTAGCGTCTCCTTCCCACATACACTTTGCATGTCAGCCCTCTCTCCTCACTGAATACTTCTCTCCGTGGATGGGAAACACGGTATCGTCATGTGTCTCAGACCCTTGGAGATTTCATGGTTTTTTCGTCCTATGTTCAACTTAACAAAAGCCTGAGAATTTTGACTGGTTCAGATTGGATCTGGTGGCAACTGCTGGAGCCAGTCACCTGTGGTCACGGGGGTGGAGTCACTTGGGGAGGCAGCGTTTGGTTTCCCAAGGGAAGGTGGGTGTGTTGCAGCAACAAGACATCTTGTACTGTCAAGCATGTGCGTGTCTTGATGATGTGACGTTGTATAGGCGTGCAAGAGCTTCTGGTATCACATAAAGAGTAAGTGTGTTTACCAGTAAATGGACCAAGAATTGCGACCTCCCTTTTACAAAAGTATAGACATCAAAACAGGGATTCATTTCAGAATGTTGAATAATGGATTAAAGCAACTGTTTTCATGTATTAGAAAACAGTCCAGAACGGAGATTGAGAATTCAATGAAACACAGGAGATGAATTCTCAAGTCACCTTGGCTTGTTGTCTGGAACCACTTAAACCACAAAACAAGGTCTGGAGCCCAGTGAAAGAGGGACATGTTCAGGACTTCCAGAGATGGTAGGGGTGTGTGAAGCAATGTAGAAGAGAGAGAAGGTCTCCCTTAGTCTTGACCAAATGCTGAGCTGTTCTGACTATCATTCCAAGGCACTGCAGCTGTGGGAGCCAAGAGGCCTGACAGTCAGAGAGCGTCTGCAGTTCTGACCTGAGAGTGGAGAGGCCGCACTTGGGGCACACAGGGGACATGAGGAGTTAGAGTGGGGTATTCTTCACTCACTCTCACAAAACCTAAGGCCAAGCCTTGACAAAATCAGTCTTAGGCTCCAGTAAACTGAATGCCACCATAAAGGAGCCTAGATTCTCAGTATTGTGACCACACAGGCACATAATAAAAAATTATAAGACATAATTTATAGAATAGAACCAGATATGGTGGTTCACAATTACAGTTCCAGAACTGGAGAGGCCGAGGCAGAAGGGTTGCCATAAGTTGGAGGCAGCCTGGGGTACACAGAAAGTTCTAGATCAACCTAGAATACAGAAGGAGACAGATAGACAGATAGAAAAAAGGGGGTATGGAGGGAGGGAGAAAGACCCTGGTTTTTTTTTTTTAATTAAAATGAATAAATAAAGCAGGAAAACATGACTGGTAACCATAAGAGTAAGAGGTCAATAAAAGTGAACTCAGAGATGCAGAGATGATGCAGTGTTGGAATTAGCAGACAGAGAATTTTAAACAGCTCTTAAAAATATGTTGGAGAATTCAAAGTAAGATGAACAGATGGGGAACTTCAACAGAGAGAAATAAAGGGAGCCAAGTGAAAATTCTAGAACTGAAAAGTAAAAAGTATCAAAAGGAAAAATTCACTAGATGGGTTTAATTGTACGTTGAATGCTGAAACAGGAAAGATCAGTGAAGTCAAAGACGACCTGATTTCACAGGGAAAGGACTGGGCAAAAATCAGCTCGGGTTTCAGGTGATATAACCGGGGCTCACAGGCACATGAAAGGATGTAGGACAGCTGGGACAAAGTTGAGAAACATTATACTACCTGTCCTCATGAGTTATTGTAAAGCTGCAGTTTAATTAAGATAAACAAGCACAGGAAAAAACAAATAGATCAGAGGCACAGAATAGCAGTTTTAGGGATGAATGCAAGCATGATCAATTGCTCCTCCTCAGAGACACCAAAGCAAGTCTATAAGAATGGGTGTCCTTTCCACAAATGCCAATGGAACAAATCACACACACACACACACACACACACACTCGCATGTGCATGCATCCATACACACATGATTGCATGCTCATACATCCACACATATGCACACATTCACACACATGCACACATACACATGCATGTACACACATATGTACATAAATTACGCCACACATGAAAAATAACTTGAGATGATCCCAACATATTTGATTACAATAAGGCTCCTAGGAGGAAATATAGGTGAGTATTCATGCAAGACTTGAGGAGTTATTTCTAAACAGGATATGAAGTAACCCTAAATAATGTATTTAATGAATTGGACTTCAAAGAAATAAGAAAGTTCTACTCAATAGGTATTGTTGAAGAAATGAATATACAAGCCACACAGTGGGATAAGGCTCTTGGCAATATGACAGAAACATTTGATTGTGTTAACATACAATAGAATTCTCCCTGCAACCCAGATTAATTACTTTTGGGGTTTTGTTTGGTTGGTTTGGTGGATCGAACCCAGGACCTTGTACATACATGCTAGGCAAGTGTATCTCTACCACCAAGATAATCTTACCCCTGACCCAGGCAGGGGAGTTACTTTCTACCATGGCTCTCTGACTCATACCAAATCAATTTCTGATGTGTATCCTATTGTGTTTTTCCAATTAGAACTGGTCAGGTCCCACCACAGTGTCTGTAGCATTGCTGAAAAAAATCACCCACATAAGTACTTACCTTCAGTTTATTCCACTGATTTCTGAAGCTGTGGAGATCTTTGTGGGGCCACTTAGTAGTATGTAGACCCACCCCAGGGTTAAGGCATATAACTAAATGGTTCAGATAGGCCCAACCAAACTTGACTAATCTTCACATCCCCACTGCAGGGCTTTCAAAATTAAAAACTCTTTTCTTTGTCCCTGGGTGTCTTAGTTAGGGTTACTATTGCTGTGATGAAATGCCAAGACCAAAAATAGCTTGGGGAGGAAAGAGCTTATTTCACTCACATGTAATAGTCTGATCACCAAAATCAAGCAGGGCAGGAACCTGGAGGTAGGAGCTGACGCAGAGGTCATGGAAGGGTGCTGCTTACTGGCTTGCTCCCCATGGCTTGTTTAGCCTGCTTTCTTATAGAACCCAAGACTACTAGTCCAGGGGTGACCCCACCCACAATGGGCTGTACATACCCCATCAATTTAGAAAATGTACTACAGGCTTGCATACAGCCTGATCTTATGGAGGCATCGTCTCAGTTGCTCCTTCCTCTCTGGTGACTCTAGGCTTGTGTTAAATTGGCATAAAACCGGCCAGCACACTGGGGTATCTTGACATGGTGACTGAGTAGTAGACCACAAACTATTCTCATTACTTAGTCACCAGGAAAGTAAATTTCACCCACTAATTGGTCCCAATTGCTACCTATTTTGAATATTTTCTTTGTTGTTTTAAGCTGTTTTCATTGTGGTGACTGTGTGTGTGTGTTTTCTGGAGCGTTAAGTCTCTAACAACTGGATCATAGACACACCTTCCCTTCACTTTGTGCAGGTGAATGGGTGTTTTAGTGCTGGAAGGTGGAAGAAGAAGAGAAAAAAATGTACCAAGTGAGGGTACCATTGTAGTGTCATCTATTGGGACTTGTGGTTGTTTTCTGTGGATCAGGCATGGAGGTGCGGGGGGGGGGGGGTGCTTACAAAGCAACTGTAAATGAAATAACCACATTTACTCCACTTTACCAGGCAGGTGAAGCCTTGCCGACTTTAAGCTCCATCCTGGCTGCCTTCATACATCTTTGGGGTTATGAATTTCTCCCGCTAGTAAATGAATGACCCAGCTCTTGTAGATGTGGGGCAGAGGCTAGATCTTTTAGTTTTCTGTATTCTTCAGGATTATGCATCCTCATCTTGTAAAGGCCAAGCTTCAAGGCAGAGAGAGGAAGGTGTGAACACCAAGGGACCAAGAGTCCCAACTTCAAGTGACAGAACCTTCTAAACAACAAAATTAGCTCTAAACAACAAAATTCAGCAAAAGCCATCTTTTTTTCCCTAGTTACAACAGTACATGCATGTAGGGATGCTTACACGCTCTTCAGCCTCCCTTGGCGACTGTCTTCTCAGGAGCTATGCAGTCCAGGGAAGGTTGATGTGCAGAATTTGAAATGATGTCTGGATTCTTTACAAATGACTTGTCTCAGGCTTGAGACATGCTAGCAACGCAAGCGTGAGGACCTGGGTCTAAAAAGCCAGATGTGGCCATGCAAGTCTGTAACCTCAGTCCAGAGGTGGAAATGGGAGGACCTCTGGGCTCGCTGAGTTTTGGGTTCTGTGGGAGATCTTGCCTCAGCAAAACAAGGTGGAGAGTGATTGAGGACTCCTGATGTCAGCGGTCTCCGGCCTCCACCTGCACCCACATCTGCATATACATATGAAACACTCATGACAATAAACAAACAAACAAACAAACAAACAATAAATAAATAAATAAATACCTTGCTAAGAACCTCAGGGCTCAGGCTGCAAAGTACACAGCCTTTTGGGTTTTTTGTTTGTTTTGTTTTGTTTTACAGTACTGAGGAGCCAATCCAAGGCCTGGCACATGCTAGGCAAATACTTTACCGTGAAGCCATAGCATCAGACCGTCAGTGTTAACAGAACACTAGGTCAGAGGTTGCTGCTTGCTTTGCTTGGAGGACATTCTGATTTTTCAGTCTTCAAGACAAAGATCAAAACAAGGGCTTCTTCTCAGACTAGTATGTGAGGTCCCCAACACCATGACCCTGACCCTCCTTCCTACCCATCCATCACTCCTTCCATATCAAAACTTCCTAATCCAACCAGCTTGGGTTTCCTTTCCCACACATATCTTTATCTCTGTTGTCTCCAAATATAGAAATCACTTATTCTCCAACACACTTACCTCCATCTTACTCTGTCAAAACCTGGCCCCTGCTTCAAGGCCAGCCTCCAATGTCACTGTCCTTCTGAAGGTCTCTCCATTGCTTCTTGTCAAGTCTGACTTTCCCTTCTTCTGAACAGCCTTAGTGTTTTGTTTGCAGTTCACTGAAGGCCCTGATGCTCAGCTTCCTGGGATGTCAGGATCTTCATTATACCCATAGCCCCACAGCACCTAGCACAGCTGTTTTGAACAAAGAGCTTTTGACTAGTTCCAAGCACGGTACTTCATCTCCGTTACTTGGTGGTGGGCTATTACTACTAGGGGGTTGTTATTTAACTAGAGGTGATGTTCAAATCACGTAGTGACTGGGACAGCCCAGGTCCCTATCAACCTGAATAAATGCCTTTTGGGACAGCCTGAGTATCAGCCCTGATTCTGTGCATATTCCAGATGAATATGGTCCCTCCCCTCCCCCTCACAAGACTGCTCTGGTCAAATGAGGTAATGCATGTGAAAGTCCTTGGGCAGCAGAAGGTGGTTTGCAGATATGGGGCTGCAGGTAGTCCTCTAGTACCCAGTGTGGGCTTGGCTCCTTGACCTTTAGTGCATCCTGACCACTGCTCCACTTCACTCTGAGCTGCCTCCCAAGAACAACTGTTGAGCAACTGATTGGGACACCACACGCTTGTGGGAATTTGGAATCAACTATTCGATCTCCCTCACCTCTTAGTGTTATCTTTTTTAAGCTGGGCCTCTTACCTTTTTAGGCTAAAGGCTAAATATTTTCAGCAGACGAGTTTTGAGCAATCTCATCAAAAATTTAAACCTAGGAAGACTCTTTGAACATTACTGTAAATTGGCTCACTTAAGAATTCCATTCACTATTGCATTTTGACCTTAAAATTCAGGATCCTGAATGATGTCTGGACATATCAGGTGTTCTGACTTCCTGCGTGACACTGGGATGCTCTGCCTAGATCTGTGAGTGGATTGACACCAATGAAAACAATCTAAGATTTCATCTTAGTTCCTTTGTCTTTACAGTTCTCTGTCTCCTTTTCCAATGCGTTCTCCCTTAAGAAGTGTGTTTGAGCCTCACCACTTCATTTCCTCCCCATATTCTCTCCCATCTCTAAACTGTGGAAATACAAATCATTAGCCACTTCCTTCTCCTGAAGACATTAACTCTTTCCCATTAAGCATTGATTGCTTTTTTATGTTCATTGGTCATTTGCAGTCAATGTCTCTTCTTGTACCTTTGGATTTCTGTTAAAAAAAAAAAAGTCTCAATGTTGTGTATACAGCAGAGTACTAGAAATCCCTGGGAATTGACAGAAGAGTACACATGACTCTTCTCCTTAGCCTTGAGGAAGTCCCATCTTATAATAAATATAAATAAGTTAAAATCCTAGAATTAGAATAACAATTATTATTTGGACAGTATTGTGCCACCACTTTGTAGCAGTGGGACAACTGGCAAATTATTTGTAGCTCTCTTGAGTGTGTTCCTTCATGGAAGCATGCACTGTGTGCACAGCAGTTGAGAATCTCTGGAACGTGCACAGGCCACATCTGGCCACAGTAGCCATCATCCATCTTGTTGATATGCTCCTTTATGGGCCAGCTTCAGAAACCGTCAAGTGTTGGGCCAAAGGATGTTCTTTTGTCTCACAACTCTGGCCATGAATTCAAATCCCCATGCTGTCACTCACCAGTCATCTCATTTCAGGCAGGTCACATCTCATCACCACCATTCTTCACCTATAAATAGTGAGAATAATATCAGCCACCCAGAGGCTTTATGAAACTCGGAGGAGACCGCACCAAAGGAGAAGGTGGCTATTGGCTGTAGCCAGGGCAGGCTGATCATGCTCCAACAGCTCAGTGAGGATTTCATGTGCTCATGGGACAACTGTCAGGCCACGTCTATGCTTGAGACCCACAGATCAAAGAGACATCAGTTTGGACTCAATCCTTGAGTAACACCCCCCACCCCCCCCACCCCCCGCCAAATGTCTGCCTTCTCTCTTGGTTGTGTCTCCGCCAGGAGGAGTTAGAGTGAGACACTGTCGAACTCTGAAAAGAAGCAAACTGGGGCTCAGAAATGGTCAGCACCCTCTCAGGGCTAGACAGTCTGGGACAGAATCCTGTGTCTCCTGCTGACAAATCGCACAAACCTGAGCAGGTGACAGGGTCCCCTAATTTCAGTCCCTTTGCCAGACGGTGTTAACGTCACTTACTGGACTTCCCAGGGCTAATATGGAAAGGCCCTGGGAACACAGGAAGAAGTCCAGGTATGTCCACAACAGCAGCAACAACCAGAAAGCAAAAAGGAAAGGCTAGATCTGACTTTCTTCCAACAATGCCCAGGGTTTCTCTACCTGCATGGGTGGAGAAAGCTTTGTGATGTTCAGTTTTGTGTTTCAGCAGTTTGCATAATGTAGTCACATGACGTTGGTTCATTACTCAGAATGTTGTGGAACGCATTCTCACTGGGTTCTTGGCTAACTGAATAGTGGGCAATGTCTTCCTTTCTATGGAAGAGATTCCCACCCACCCATGCGGTTCCCCCATTCAGAGCTGCTGCCCACATCCTCATGAAGCCTCCTTCCTAGCAGCTCTTAAGTTCTGAGGTGCTGAGGGGAAGGTGCAGGTAAAAACCTAGCTCTAAGAAGACTCCTGGGAGGCAAGAACTAACTGCGATGGAGTCTTGTTTGAGAGCAAGCTAAGTACAATGTCAGCGGCCCAGATGGTGTGACAGAGCATGATGCACAGTCACTCTTGGGACTGCGGCTCCCATTAAGTGTTCTCTGAAGATTCCCAGCCCTGATCCAGATTAGTCAAGGAGCAATAAAAGTGACAAAAGGTGAAGAGAACAAAATAATGTCCTACAATCTGGCCAGAGAAATGGGGACCACTCACCATTATCACAGTGCTTCACAGTTTACAAAGCATCTGTAGATACTCTGTGAGAGGTAATCTATCGCCGATGGTTTACAAAGGCAGACGGGCTTTCAGACGAGTTTCTGACTATGGCAGACTGTGCTCAGTGATTTTTGCCTTATATGGTGTTGCACTGGTCTTTTCTCTAGAACTATTTGGGGTGGTAAGGGGGCATTTGGCACCTCTCTAGTTAAAATCAGCATGCCTGATTACTGTACGGCTGCCCTGCACTAGACTGAGGTTATCTATTATCTAGGTTTGTCATCTGATAAATTGAAGTTACACACAGAAAACAGTTCTGAAGAAGACTGAGGTTATGGCGAGCCAGTAATTCACAGATGGGCTTTGCAATATTTCACTGTGTGGGTATGCAGGAAGTTCCCCTCTTTAGTACCTCCTTTACCTGCTGTCCTCGTCCTCAAGCCCAGAGTTTTATTTTATTTTATTTAGGAAAAGCCATAATTACATGATTTTTATAATTAATTTTTTCCTTTATAAAATGTGTTTTGATCATATTCTTTCCCTTCCCCCAACTCCTTCCGGATCTTCCCCACCTCCCAACCCATCCACAGACTTTATATTCTCTATAAAAAAAAATCAAAACAACAAAAAAAAAGTAAGATAAAGAATAATAAAACAAAAACACACACAAAAAAAAATATGGAATCTGTTTTGTGTTGGAGATGCCTAGAATTTAATAGAGAAGAAAGAAGTAAGAGGAGTAAGTTACAATAAGCAAGGTAAGAGTTCCACCCCCCATGTCCTGCCCAGTTGTTTGTATTTCTGTCTTCTTCAAGTCCCTTGACGAGTGCCCAGCCTCCCACAGGCCACTTTCTAGCAGTTCTCCATGTCCCCTCTGAGAAGCTGGGGACCTGGCCTATTGCTCTATCTTTCCTGCCTAGGTGCATTCCCGTGGGACTACAGTGGGATAGGTCATGACCTGTGTGCCAATGAGGCTGTGTCCAAAAAAGCTTCCTTCAAATCAAATCAAACTGCAGTACTCTTATTGGCCAGGTAATTCTACAGTTTGATGGATGCTAGGAGTAGAAGCTGGTACGGTCTTCTAACAGTGGCCTTTAGAGTCTGACGTCATTGCATTACACCAGAGTCTGTTCACTGGCTCTTCCCACCTGGCGCACTTCCACCCTGGCCCAGTCTTTCACTCTGCCTACTTATTCTCAGAACTGTGTCTACTTTGCAGAATTTCTACAGGCAACTTCCTTCATGACTTCTCAGGTTCTTGGTTCCACAGATGTGGCAAGTCCAGACTTGGGCAAGCAGCCCCCTAGGAAAACCAGCTGTTTTGTGCAGCAGAGATGTCACGCAGCTAAAAAGCCTCTTCTCACTTTAGACAATCCATGTACTTGGTTAGACATTTATAGACTGCAATCTCTCATCTAAACAATTTAGGTCATTCTTTATGTTGAGCTTCATGTCTAAGAAGGAAAGTATGCTGAAAGAGAGAGAGAGAGAGAGAGAGAGAGAGAGAGAGAGAGAGAGAGAGAGAGAGAGATGTGTTGTTGGTTCCTGGTTTGCAATAGGAACAGAGAGCACTTCTCCTGGCCAAGCAGGGTACTAACAGCTTAGGACAGCCACCATTTTTACCCAGGGGCCATTGGCTCATAGGCTGTCTGCATACTAGATGACCCAGGCAAATGGTACCAGTAGTAACTGCCTCATGTGCCCATAAACAATGATGGGTAGATCTACATACAGGTTAGGATTTCTGGGGAAATCTCCAGAGCATGTTCTGTAGTGATAACTCAAAGAAGAGTGAGTCTGTGTGTGTAGCGGTTCTTAGGCAGGGGAGAAGAGGGAGGCACTAGTGGGAATATCCTTGTAGCATGGGCAACTTTTCCTGAGACTTTACTACCCCAAGGAGTAGCAGGTGCCAAGGAAAGAGCCCAGTGCTAAGGACAAAAGGCCCTTCCTGCCTGGTATTCAATTCACCAGCCCCATGACCTCAACTAAGGCACGTTGCCTGCATTTCTTAACCTTAATATCAAGTCCATGGTCATCCCAGAGAATAAGATAAGATAAAGATAAAGAATAAGATGAAGATAAGGAGACTAGAAGAGGACCCTAGAAAGCATGAGCTCTTTAACCTCACAGGTCTGCTGAGGGGGCATGGATTGCCTATGCTTAGAGCTGACTGTCAGCATCTCTTCCAGGCTCCACTTCTCAGCTGTGGCTTTATGTTGTTTCCTTGAGACAGACCATAGGAGAATAGTTACACCACAGAAACAGAAACACCACAGACCCATCATCCCCAGGAGAGCTCTTGAGGGCAGCCATGCTGATTGGCAAGCTTGTCCTGGGTCCCGGTCACTAGCATATCACTGGGTTTCTCCATGCTATTCTTTTCCTCTCAAGTCTTGAAAGGCTGAGAATTTTTTTTAAAAAAATTAAAAATTAAGGTGACACGGACTATACGTTTTAAGCTGCCAAGGCAGTAAAAGCTGTGAATGTTGAAGGTATGTGTAACCACATTCCTTCTTCACGTGGGCTTGCTGTCTCCGTTTCCACTGTCGGCATTAAAAATCCCTGAACCCAACACACAAAACCCATGGAGTTTGGGGGTGTACTTTCCAGTGTAGAGAAGGCTCTTGTCTTGCTGTCAAGTAGGTTTCTCTGAAGCACTCACCCCATTGTTAGGTGTTCAGAGTTCTGAGTGTGCCTGTTGGGTTCTGCCTGGATCCAGTCTGCCTTCATTTCTGGGATACTGATCTCCTTTGACAGGTCCGGCCTTGCCCAGGGATTTCTGATCCTAGCTTCCCCGACCCCTGGATGGAGCACACACATTACCTCCTGTTATGCAAGGCACCTCCACCCCCCGTGCTTACTCATGCTCAGTACACCAGTTTCTGACATTCTGCCTTTGGTACCCTCCACATCTTTCACACATCAAGCTATTTCCATGGAAACCAAAACAAAGGGGGACCAAAAGGCTGTGCGTTAGACTTACTCTCTGGTGTCGATCATGTGCCTGTGTGCTTCATGTCAGCTTTGCAGTGTGGCATTTTCGCGTGGTCCCTCTGACAAGTCTCACTGGAAAGCCACCCCATCCCCTTGTCAGCAAGGTGGGGAACATGGATTGCAGCCTCTGCTGGCTTTCCTTGCAGGCTTTGGACCACAAGGAAGCAGTTCATCCATCAGAAGCTAAAGCCTATTTAAATCTAAGCCAAAAATAAAGAGGAGGAAGAGTGTCTGTGAGAAGACACAGACACAGCTGGACTTTGACGTTCCAGGTCACCTTGCCAGAGGCCTCGTGAAGTCCTCCCTCAATCACCGCATATATGTAGGGTCGCCTCTCCCTTCTCCCAGCCCTCCCACCATTCAGCAAGGTCTCTGTGATTTCTCTTCCTAACATGTGGTGCCTAAAATGATTAGGTCCACTGCCTGTGGTTCATTCTTCAGCTAGATCTGGTCCACTGCCTGTGGTTCATTCTTCAGCTAGATCTGGTCCACTGCCTGTGGTTCATTCTTCAGCTAGATCTGGAGCTCTTGCATGGTAGCCCGTCCTCTGCTCATCAGACATCTGCTGGGACCCAGGACCATCTAGGGATAGTTTCGTAATCAATATTGGTGAATAAGGTTAAAAACATGTTTTTGCAGTGCTAAGTACTGAACTTGGGACCTTGTACACGTTGAATAAGCACCCTGCCAGGATTGGCACCCTTAGGCATCCATTCTTTAAAATGGAAACAGAATAAAAAGTTGATACATAGAACAGTTTGAGAGCTATGTGTCTTTATTGGTACAAGTAGATGCTAGGTGACCTGCAGTGCTTTTAGAAGGAAAAGGTGCCTGAGATAGAAAATGGAGCTAGAAGACAATCAAGCATCTAGGATTCTGTAAAGGAGAGCTTTTGCTGGTACTGTAACCAATGGTGGAAAGTAGATTGTCAGCTCATGGACAGATCACTCCAGAGCCCACATGGCTTTTTGTTCACTCTATCAAGCAAAGGGTCCACAGGTTAGATGTGTTTCATCAAGTATATTTCCCGAGAAGTATGTGTCCATCATTCTATGAGTCAAGTTGCCGAGAATATTAGAGTGACATCTTGCACTCCACTAGGTTTCAGCCCTTATAAGAATAAGCAGCAGCAGATGGTAGTGAAAAATCATGCACATTTTATTATGCATTGCACATTTTGCTTATTAGAATTTTTCATATGACACCCTGAATTTTTAAAGACCTAAAGATGAAAACAAAATGGAATATTCATTGAAATATTTAAATCAGCTTACAGCAATTATATCAAAATAAAATCTAGCACCCTGGAAGGTAGTTAGATCCCCCTTGGCCAGCATCTTGAAGAAGTGTGTTTGTTCCGTGGGATGAGGATAGGAAGGGAACGCTCCCTCAGTGAGGTCATCTCATCATCAAAGGTCATGCGGGGCAGAGATGGTGGTCGGGTGAGAGTGAGAGACTGCACGAAGCCAATCCCATTGAAAAAGGAAAACCAGAAAGGGAAAATAGGAGAAGCTCTGTCTAGGTGTAGAGAAAAGTGCTCCTCTCTGCTCTTCGCCTCGCATCATCTCTGCCTTCCTTAGTGAGTGAGTCACCCCCTCCTGGACTTACCATTTGCCAGCACTCACCCCCACAGAAAGCATGTGGGATTCACAAGCCACCGTGTGGGTGTGTCACTGAGACTGTAGAAGAGGTGGGGGCGGGAGTGGAGTGTGAAGATGCTTGTGAATCTTAGGCAGAGCTCCCTGGCATCTTAAAGACAACAGTCAAGTTCAGATGGAGCAAACATGACTGATGAGACTTCTAGAAATCACCAGGTTACAAAGGTCATTCTTCCGTATGTGGATTGGCTCCAGCTGGGCTTTCTAGCAGCATTCTAGAACCTGGAGCCAGAGGAGCCAGACACATTGTTCTTAAAGCTCACTGGAGTCAGCTTCCCATTTAATCTATGAGTACCTGGGCCTGACAGATGGCCACACAGCACACAGCCAGGTGTGGAGGAGAGCGCATGGGTTCTGGAATTAAGCAGATTGAGCCAGACCTTTCCCTCTAGGCCCCATTATCTTTTGACCTAGAACATATTACCCAACCTCTCTACTCTTTGATTTCCTCTCCTGCAAACTGTGAACTATGCAAACATTGCTGGGTTGTTCTGAGAATAAGAAATCACTTTACCATGCTTAGCACAGCTTCGGCCCTACAGAGGGCTTCAGAAAATGGGAATCACTATGCAGCATGCCCATTCAATATGGTCTCTAGCTCTAAGTCCTTTGTGATGGGAAGGCTTTCAGCACTGTGTGAGTGTATCAGTTATGCTTTTCTGCTACACGTTAAGCCAAATGCTGTTTCCCACAGTGTCCGTCCATCAACTCAGATGCTGCCTTTTATGATCCCACTGAACAAATCTAAACTTGTTCCAGCAAGTAATTATCAAATACTTGAACAGTTTCAGTGTCTCCCTAGTCTTCTCCATGGTGAGCCCTTTTAGATCTGTGAATCCTTTCAAAGACTTTGTTTGATCTCACTGAGGATACTCCTGGGACCCTTTCCTTCCTATGTAAACATCCATGGGAAGGTGTTTGCCAGCCATAAGGAGATGCAGGGATAGCAAGTCTTAGGAGCAGTACATCCTGAATGAATTTGTGTGGACATGAGAATGTGTGCACCTCACAAGCATAGTTCATATCGTCTCCTGTCTTTCACCACTGTGTTGAGGGATACGGACACACTACTACATAAACAAAGAGAAGCATGTTGTAAAATCATATTGTCAAATGTTGCATTGAAGAGTTACTTCCTGTAGCTCTCATTGGTTTTGTTGCATGGTTGTCCTCGATTTTTCCTTTCTCTCTGTATGTCTAATGCTTCCCATGTGACTTGAAATTCCTGCCCTTCAACTTCAGATTCGAAAGCATGGCCTGCTTTAACCAAGAGAATGAGACATGAGCGACAGCAGACCACTCCCAAGCATAGGTTTAAGAGGCTGTTGGATATTTCCATGGAGCTCTCAGGATCCTATACTTCATCCTGAGAAGCACATGCTTACATTAGCTTAATGGTTCAAGGCAGCTGTGAGACTTATTGACCTGCCCCCCCCCCCCCCCCCCCCCCCCCCCCCGCAAAGGTATCTGTACCAGCCTGCACACAGCCAAAGCATAGACTCTTGAGCAAAAGCAAATGTTTTTAAGATAATCTGTTACACAGCATTTTTGCGTCAAGGGGCAATTACGCAGAACTTGTGTGGGCCATAAAACATACACATAGAAAGCAATTCTTATCCTATCTATCAGAATATAAGTTTAAAGGAATTTATGGGTGAGGTTACAAAACTATAATCAAGTTAAATGAATGTTTCATTCAAATGCTTTCCCAATCTGCAGCTTTCAAGTTAAAAAAGAACTGGCTAAGAAGAAAATAAGTATGTGTACTACACCAAGTGAGTGAAATGGCTAATGACAAAAGCAAGCTGAATTATGACCAAAGAGACACAGGAAGGCAGGGGACCCCTATTGGACACAGTTTATGATGTTGTTCAGCCCATGCTCATGGGGCACCCACCATGTGTCAGTACTAGTCTAGACCCTGAAAATAGATGGTGGACGGAAACTCACAAGGCTCGGGTCCCAGATGATTTGTATTCTATTGAATATTTAGGAAGTTAAACATTTTGTTTTGTTTTGTTTTTTTGGAGACAGGGTTTCTCTGTGTTGTTTTGGTGCCTGTCCTGTATCTCACTCTGTAGACCAGGCTGGCCTTGAACTCACAGAGATTTGCCTGGCTCTGCCTCCCCAGTACTGGGTTTAAAGGCATGCGCCACCACTGCCCGTCGAGGAAGTTAAACATTTTTAAAGACCAATGGGACAGCCAGATCATGTGTGCAATGAAGAAATTCAAGCAGAGCAATGGCTACAATGGACAGTCAGAAGAAAACCTCTCATGGGATGAGGCTGGTGTGTTATGAAAGAGCCAATGGAAGAAAGATAACATTGAGGGCCATAGCAAATGCAAAGTGTTTGAAGTGGAAACAGAGGTATAGAGAAGGGCAAAGCATTTCAAAATAAGGGGCCATATTCAAAGAGGCTAGGCATGTGGAGCTCTGCCAGCCACAACAGAGGCAATGCAACTCATTGGAATGTACTCAGAATGTGACCTGATTTTCCAGGCTTCAGGAGCTGTGCGGAGAAGAGATTGTGGATAAATAAGAGTGGAAAGAGGCAGGGCAGAAAGATGGTTGCATCATGGTGGTTGTTCTGGAGAGATAGCAAAGCCAGAGGCGGGCAGGTCCCCAGTGTATTTTGGAAATACAATCAAGACTCACTAATGCACCAGGTGTAGGAAAAGTGAAGGACTGCATGTGAGTTCTAGTTTTTTTGGGGGGGGGGGCGGCTAACTAAGGGGTGGTTGGTGGCTCACTTCTGGAGATGAGGAAGAGTGGAGGAGAAATGAACCAGAGAAGTCAAGAGTTCTGTCTGGATGAGTTCATTTGGACTTAAGCCTCTAAGGAGACTAAGCTGCTGGACATACTAAGTTTGTGGTCAAGGCTGAGAATAGAAGTTGGCAGATATCAGCATAGAGATGGCGTTTCAGTCAGAACTTGGATTCATCTAGGGAAAGAGTTCACTTTTTCAATTTAAAATTTAAGAACTTTTCAATTCTACAAAACGTTAGCAGAAAGCAGTGGGAGGAGTAGAGTGTAGCACAAGCTGACATTTAAGAGCTTAGCAGGGGAGAGGAGTCGGAAGAGGAGCCTGAGACAGACGTGACACAGTGGAGAGATGGAGCCAAGAGAAGAACATCTTCCAGGAGGAGACTCATCTGCTTGGCTTTGGTTGGATGGAGATTAACTGAATCATAGTGCAAGAGGAGGACAGGGGAGTGATTGGAAGTATGCAGCTGATCGATAACCCTGACAATTAGATACTTGGGCTAGTCGTGGTGGCTCGTGCTTAGAATCCCAGCAGTTGGGAGGCTGAGGCAAGAGAATCTCCAATTCAAGACCAACCTAGGCTAAGTAAGAGATCCTGTAGAACCAACTATCCAACAAACAGACTAGTGGAGACAAACACTGAAACAGAATGCCTGGAAAGTGACTGAGAGGATACAAGGGGGTGACCCTGAGATCTTGAGGAAGAGGAAAACAGAAATGCAGAGATCCAGGATCGATTTATTTTTGGTTTAAGTAGGAGATGCAGGAGCACAATTAATGTCAGTGGGCAAAAACAAGCAGGGAAAATGTTGGTGTTGCAGTCTCACCAGGGTAGACAAGCTTAGTGGTCCTTGAAAAGAGGAGACAGGAACAGAGAGGAGCCGTGGACTTCCACAAGACCTTCCACAGTGAGGGGAGACAGGCAGTGAGGGCTGTAGAGAACTAATAAACACGCAAGTTTTCTCAATGACATGTGACTTTAGGTCAGCTTTTGGGTATTCAGGACTTCTGAGACTATGTCCTTCATGTACAACTCACTAAACTTGAAAAAGAATGTAAATGATCACCTTTTACAATGTATTTTAGAAGGCATTATAGATGACAGATAGATACATACATACATACATACATACAGATACATACATAGATACATAGATACATACATAGATAACATAGATACACAGATAGATATATTACATAGATAGATACATAGACAGATACATAGATAGATGGGACTACTTATGGAGATGAGAGTGGGATTGAGAGAGATTACACCAGAACTGTCCAACCACCAGCAATAATTCCCATCCTTAGGTCTACTGAGTCAGGAGATAACAAGACTGAGATCCTAGTGAGCATCGTAGCCATGAGGGAAGGACCAAGCACTGTGACAACTCTTCCAGGAGGTAGGAAATGGGTCAAAGCAGAGAGGGATGAGAAAGAAATAGCCTGACTTCTTTCTCCTCTTATCTTCTGCTAATTATTTCAAAAGACTACAGCCAACTAGAATCCAGCTGGCAAGTGATCCTGACTAATGTGTAGAACAGGTCCTTCTTCGGACCACCAGCTCACTAATAATGACCTGGAGACCTTTTATTAATTATGAAAGCTTGGCCTTAGCTTAGGCTTGTTCACAACTAGCTCTTAAAACTTAAATTAATCCATTTATATTAATCTATGTCTGCCATGTTGCTCATTACCTCTCCTCAGTACCATATGTCCAACTCCCTCTGTGTCTAGCTGGCGAATCTCTCACACCTCCAATTCTTTCCCAGAGTTCCTCTCTCACCCTGGAAGTCCCACCTATCCTCTTCTGCCAGTTATTGGCCATTCAGCTCTTTATTGAACCAATCAGAAGGTGCCTTAGTCAGGTAAAGTGAGGCAGAGACCCATCTTCACACAGTATATAAAAAGGATTATCCCAACAAATGTGACTCATGGTGAAGGTCAGAGTGTAGATATGGTGGGCACAAGCAGCATGGCCCTTGGCATGTCATACCATGGAAACCACTCCTAAGGGCATCTTTACACCCAACGCTATTATACATAACACAGCTTGCAATTGCTACTCAGTGGGATTTGGAAAATGCAAATGGTGCCTTTTGCAAATCATTGCAAAATCCACCCTCGAAAATCCACCGCCACTCTTCACCTGTAATGTTTATTCCAACCATCCCCCTTTTATTTCACCACAGGCCTTAGAATTGGGACAGCTTGTACTTCAGGCTCCTCGTTTGCATGAGCTCCTTACAAGGCCAGGAGAGAGCCCTAGAAACACATCCAACTAGCCATGTGCCTTTGTAAAAACTCTGAAAGATATTTATTTTAACTGTCTATTGACCCTGTGACTTCCCACTCTGACCCTAAAGAAGTCCCTCTCAACCCCAAACTGTATAAACTTTGGGTTCTGTAAAACATAGAGCTGCCCTGCTTTCACCTTAGATGTGGACTCTATCACCTTTGGGGCTGCTGGGTTAATGGGTACCTGGAGGTAGGACAGGGTTACAGGAGAATGGCAAAGCCAGGAGGGATGACCTGAAGCACCAGGCAGCCAGAAGAGATCTGTGTTTGAACAGCCCTAGGCTGCCCTCTGGAGTCCTGAAGGATGGTCGGGGGCCCCACCATTTCTCTCTGAGGGACTCACACGCTGCTCTTTGCATTTTCAGATGCAGATGGAAACCTGTGTCGAAGTAACCAGCTGTTACAAGTCGTGCTCACCATGCACCGAATCATCATCTCCTCGGCCGAGCTGCTGCAAAAACTCATGAGCCTATATCCTTGGGGACCAGCTTAGGCTGCAGCTTCAAGTGTGCTTTTATTTTGATTGGTTTGGAATAAACCTGAGCAGTAAATGGCTCCATCTGTCCTCTTAAGGGTATAGTTGTGTGTGTGTGTGTGTGTGCGCGCGCGCGCGCGCACACACACGCGAGCACTGGTGTATGAATACCTGTGTGTGTGTGAACCTGTATGTGTGTACCTGTGTGTGTGGCTTCTATTGGGTGGGATAATATTATTTATGCTGATTTCTCTGAGTGGTAGATGGTCAAAGAAATCAACAAACAGATGCAGGCAATATTAATATTTCTTGCTAGTAAAACCAATTTCCTTATACATTAGCCACAAATCATATTCATCCTACACAGACTGACCATGGCAGTTATGAGTTTTGAGTGATGCATTTCTTGATGCATGTCATATATGTTCTTCATCCACATGGTGTGCACTGCCTTCTTCCTCTAGGCTGTGGCACAGGCTGTGGCACTGACTGTGACGGTTAGACCTTGCTAGACGTGGGCCTCCTGTGGCAGGGTGTGGTAAGAGCCCACCTTTTCCTTCGGAATGCCGGTGATGCTGTGAGCTGTAGTCCCCAAGAGAAAAGTGCTGTAGGGGACATGGGATCAGTTAGCACCTGAGGCCTAGGTCCTTGGGGCTGAGTCAGGACATGTGCAGATCCTTTCCCAGAAAACAAAACAAACAAAAGATACACTACAACTTGGGGGAAAAAAGGGGACACTGAACAGCAGGACAGACTGACAGAGATGAAACAGGACAGACTGACTCCCTTCTCTAAACCTCCTCCATGAAGCTGTATCTTTCATCTCAGAGGCCAGTCTCCCAGGGGCATGACAAAGGTAGAGTATGGGAGAGAGCCACCTAATGAGGCATCCCTGGAGTAAGTAGGTGCCTCCTCTGCAGAGAATTTCAAACCAGTTCACTCTGCTGTTTCTGACTCCCTGCACCCGTAATTTTGAATAATGCCAGCAATTAAACACTCCTCCCTAAAAATGTGCTGGCCTCAGGACTAAATGTTCTTAAGTGGCCTCCTTTGGGACACCACTGGGTGCTGTTCCTGCAGCAACCCCTCCACTGCCCGCCCCGCCACATCCCACACACTCCACCCCCTCTACCCTGTGCGCTCACACAGCCTTTCAGTGGCACCTGCTCCCCAGCCATTCAAATGTCCCGCATTTAAAAATAAACTCTTAACCCTGTTTCCCTTTATTCGACTGTAGGATTAGAAATTGGATGTGAAACCTTCTGAAATAGTCTGCCTTCACAACCTCCGATCTCTACTCCCACTCGCTCTGCAGCGCAACCGCGGCTCCCACCGAAAGATGCAGACTTCCCTCTGGTGTCGCTGTGGCCTCTCAGCTGCCAGGCCCAGGGGACTCTGCTCCATCCTTGCTCCTACCTCCCAGAAGCACTGGGCAGCCCAGGCCTCTGAGGCCTTTTCCCCCAGGACTCCTGGACTGTACCTTCCCATGTCCTTTCCAGGTCCTCATGTGACCTCTCCCCTGGGCACACAGGGTCCATCTGGGTCTTCCCACTCAGCAACCTTTTGTGGGTGGTTTCACACAATGATTCCTCCACCACTCTATGGACCCAGGATGACTTTCAAGTTTACATTTCTCTATCATAAACTGTTTTCTTAAAGGTCTGGACCAGTTTGTCCTGCTAACATTTTAAGGTATTCAAATATATTTGTTAGCTTGCTTCCTGCGTTTGTTTGTTTCTGTGTGTTTGTTTGTTTGTCTCCTTAACCCCACATAGCATGCCCATTTCTTTAACCCTGCATTGGCCCCTGTATTTTCAATTGCAGGCAACAGTACCACTGCCTAACACAGAAGCAGCAGCCTTGAGCAGATCGCCTTTGCCAAGGCGCAGCAGCTGAGGACTGGGGGAACTTCCTCCTTCTGAAGGATGCTCGGAAGCCTCCTGGCAGGCAGAGTGCTCAGCTGCTGCGGTCTGCACAGAATGCAGCTCCTATGCACCAGACATCAGCAGGCGAGGGAGGAGGCTGCACTGTAAACAAACCAACTCCTTGGAGTTGACATTTCCACTTAGCTCTTTCAAAAGAGAGGGTGTGTGTGTGTGTGTGTGTGTGTGTGTGTGTGTGTGTGTGTGTGTGTGTGTGTCCCCTTCCCTTTTACTAAGGAGGAATAAACATTTTAACAAGTTGAAAAAAATTGATAAAAAAATAGAACCCCAAAAGTATGTATCAAGAACATGTCTTGTGCCATTTATGTTGATGTTACACATTTTCTTATTGTAACAGAGAAATGTGTGGCCATTCCATGTTCTTGACCTCTGAACCTTTCCCTGCGTCCATTGTCACTGGTAGCCTGGACACACTTTGATTTTGATTGTGTTGTTGATGTGTGAGGTTTTGTGTTGAAGAGGGCTGTGATTTGTGTGTGGGGGTTGTGTGCTCCAATGTCATGAACAGATTTAATAAGAAACAAATATATTCATATATAATTTTTCAAATTAGTCCTATATTTATTAAAATTACAAATTTTAGCATAACCTTTTGTATTTTCAAGTTTAGTTTGCTCATCTTTAAGATTTACATTTTAGGTTTTTTTTTTCCTTGAGTTGTGATTTATCACTCAAATGGACTAACATTATCTTGGGTGTTCTAAAGCTGACCATAAAATCAGTGAGATTTTCAGCTTAAAACACATGTCTACTGTGCTTAATCAAATATTCCACACTGAAGTTTCAAGTCTGTGGGTCCAAGATGCTCAAAATCATTTACAATGCACACAGGCTTTTATAGTAAACACAGCACCAGGGTCCTGATGAGCTCTGCCTTTTCTGTATTTAGCTCAGCTTTCCAAAAGGGAATACACTTTCACCTACTGAGGGAAGACAGCTTCCGCCGCCTGTCCTGTGATTTGGGCTGGTTATTACTAGACTCACCACCGGCCCAACTGTAATTCACTGACCCCTGCATTGCAGTAAATCATGCCTCAGTTGTTAAAAGAGAAAGAGGCCATGGCTTTGTGGGGTAAGTAACCAGGTAGCTTGCTCTTCAATCTGTCAACAGAAGAAAGATGGTAGGACCTACCCACATTTACCATTGGACTAGAGTTCTCATCAGATGCTTCAGTATGCAATATTCTTTCCTTATATCTCAAAAGACATGTAAACGCATGATTTTTTTGTTCTTTCAAAATATTCAGAATTATAAAGGCTTTTAAAGCACTCTTTAGTTGCATATTTGGATTATTCCATGATTTTGTTTTCCTTGCCATGCAATGCACATGGTTGATCAAATGATGCCTAATATGTGTGTGTGCATATTTACATATATGTATGTGTATATATGTATATGTGTATGTATGTAGGAGAAAATGTTCATGTTACTATTCTTAATTATCAACACATTTGAAGATATATGGATATATATTTTCCTAAATCACAGCCCAAATAGTTACTGCACAAATCAGTTACTGGAAAAATTTTTAAAAGATGAAGGGAATCTCTTTCTAACTTACTCATTCAGTTGGACTCTTAGTCTCTTGGGCACAGGCCAGAGGTCATTTGCCCACCTATCAGGGTTGATTTGTATATACTTCCAAAGATAGGAGGTTTATGGTTTCTGTAATACATCTTCCATTTCCCTTAACCACGCCCTACATATAAGGATGCCCTGGAGAAGAATTCTCCGGGAATTTGCCTGAAGATCTGCTATTTTGTCAGGTAATGTCTGTGTGATTTGGAGACTATGTGGAGTGGGGTTAGATGAAAAGCTGCTCTCTGGACTTCTGCTCTTTCTGGTCCTCCAGCCTCTCCCTCTCAGCCTTCTGTAGGCTGCCTCTGACACTGATGGCTGCCTCTGGACAGACTAAAAGAGCAAAGGCCTTACATAGGAAACTCAACTCAACACGGTGGATTTCCTCTGATATTCTTGTGCTTAAGATCCTCATCCTTTTTCCTTTTAGTCTTATGACAATTTGTATCAAATGACACAAGAGAAGGATACAAAGACAATTCTTTATTTTTAGTCTTAATTATTGTGGTAATATAGTTCATTGAACATTTTGAAAATTCTAAAAATAGTATAATAAACACTCATAACTAACTACCCATTTTGTATATATCCTTTATGAACGTTTTTGTT